>NC_134828.1:6375211-6434655 GCF_004210375.1 Tachypleus tridentatus
AATTATTTTTCTGTTGTAGGTCCAGGGGTGTAGTTATGATGTGATGAATGTGTAAACTATTAATAGTGTATCTGAAACTATACTGTTTACATTATATTTTTAGGTTGTAGGTCCAGGGTGTAGTTATGATGTGTGATGAATGTGTAAACTATTAATAGTGTACCTGAAACTATACTCTTTACATTATTTTTCGGTTTTGTAGGTCCAGGGTTGTAGTTATGATGATGATGAATGAATGTAAACTATTAATAATGTATCTGAAACTATACTGTTTACATTATTTTTCTGTTGTAGGTCCAGGGGTGTAGAAGTATGAATGTGTAAACTATTAATAGAGTACCTGAAGCTATACTGTTTACATTACTTTTTTCTGTTGTAGGTCCAGGGTGTAGTTATGATGTGATGAATGTGTAAACTATTAATAGTGTATCTGAAACTATACTGTTTACATTATTTTTTGGTTGTAGGTCCAGGGGTGTAGTTATGATGTGATGAATGTGTAAACTATTAATAATGTATCTGAAACTATACTGTTTACATATTTTCTGTTGTAGGTCCAGGGGGTTGTTATGAATGTGTAAACTATTAATAGAGTACCTGAAGCTATACTGTTTACATTATTTTTCTGTTCTAGGTCCAGGGTGTGGTTATGATGTGATGAATGTGTAAACTATTAATAGTGTATCTGAAACTATACTGTTTACATTATTTTTCGGTTGTAGGTCCAGGGGTGTAGTTATGATGTGATGAATGTGTAAACTATTAATAGTGTATCTGAAACTATACTGTATACATTATTTTTTCAGTTGTAGGTCCAGGGGTGTAGTTATGATGTGATGAATGTGTAAACTATTAATAGTGTACCTGAAACTATACTGTTTACATTATTTTCTGTTGTAGGTCCAGGGGTGTATGAATGATGTGATGAATGTGTAAACCATTAATAGAGTACCTGAAGCTATACTGTTTATATTAGTTTTTCTGTTGTAGGTCCAGGGGTGTAGTTATGATGTGATGAATGTGTAAACTATTAATAGTGTATCTGAAACTATACTGTTTACATTATTTTTCTGTTGTAGGTCCAGGGGTGTAGTTATGAATGTGTAAACTATTAATAGAGTACCTGAAGCTATACTGTTTACATTATTTTTTCTGTTGTAGGTCCAGGGGTGTATTTATGATGTGATGAATGTGTAAACTATTAATAGTGTATCTGAAACTATATGTTTTTTACATTTTTCTGTTATGTTGTAGGTCCAGGGATGTAGTTATGAATGTGTAAACTATTAATAGAGTACCTGAAGCTATACTGTTTACATTATTTTTCTGTTGTAGGTCCAGGGGTAGGTGTTATGAATGTGTAAACTATTAATAGAGTACCTGAAGCTATACTGTTTGCATTATTTTTTCTGTTGTAGGTCCAGGGGTGTATTTATGATGTGATGAATGTGTAAACTATTAATAGAGTACCTGAACCTATACTGTTTACATTATTTTTCTGTTGTAGGTCCAGGGGTGTATTTATGATAGTGCTCGGCCAAATTATCTTTCTTTGGAATTGCAAAAAACATTATTTCTGTGACACAAGGAAACAGTTTTTATAGGTACCTTCTAACATTCTTTCAGACATTGTTTATGTACTTGTATTCGTCTACCTTGTTAGTTTGGTTGGGTCAAAAGTTTCTTGATAAAGATCCACATCAGTATAATGGTGTGTGGGGGATAACCTTATCAGTGAGGCCAGGTGAAGCATCCACAGTTGTTCCTGTTCTCAAAAGCTGATGAGTTGTGCCTAATAAGGCGATTGAAGACTTCATCCAGTTCGGAAGAAACACGGAGTTGAAATATCCTCTGTGTTATGGGAAGATTCAAAACCACGTCCGACATCTAGAAAAGCACAAGGAGGAATACACTAATCATATTGTGAAATTTTTAGAGTTCTGTTTGTCTTATCAGAGAGAAATGACGCAGTGAAAATAAACATGTTTAAAAGACCAATTACTCTGACATTTATGTTTATAATAAATCAGTTAGTGGTTGTAACAGAATGTCTGTATTTTAATCAACATGGTTGTAACAGAATGTCTGTATTTTAATCAAAATGTGTATCACTAGTCCAGGTTTTCATGCACAGTCACTCATGAAGTTTTTCTGATCATACCTCCTTTCCTGAACTTCAGTGTTTTTTTAAAGTTATATATATTTCAAAATATTAAGTGTATATGTGTGTGAAAGTTGTTCTTCTGATGCTGTACTGTTTTAAAATGTTTCCATGCTTAATGATCTAGCTAATAGCACAACATTAATCTTTCACAGCTGCATCACCGGATTTGCTATTGTATAAAGTAATTATACATATATACACTGATGATATCATAGAGTAATTTATATAATAACATTCATGTTTACTCATTTCAGTTGATATTTCAAAAGATTCTTTTATGTAATTTATATTTAATGAAATGTTCAAGTGCTGCCGGTGTATTTATCGAACTAAGTTTCTGTATATTTAAAAGGGATTAATTTAATTAGGAATCTCAATGATGTTGCCTTTAAACCGTGGTATATATTTTGTGTATAGTTGACAAAGCATCCAAACTTGCTTGTCAGTTGTTTAGTATAAAAGCGTAGAGTTAGAGTGTTGTTTTAATTGTTTGGATTACTTTTTATGTTTCCAAATCTAAAGATAAAAGAAATAGAAACAGAGCTTGCAATGTGTGGTGTTTAGCCAATGGCCAACAAGTAACACTGGCATTGTTTGCCAGTTGATATGATGTAATTTCAGTTTGCTGATAGTAATCAGATTGTCGTGAATTACTTAGTTTTTTTTTATTTCAGGTGTCACTTCAACTATATCCATCAACTTCTTCTGAATAATTCTTATTACTTCTTTCATATAATAGAAAATAAACTAGATGTTACTACATATTAAAATGTTAAAAAAGAACTGAACATGTAATTTGTTGAATGTTCATAATAATTCATCAGAACCATTTCTTGTGAGAAACTAATTAAAGTGTTAAATATTTGATTAAACAAGCACAAATACAAAGAATCAAAATTTGTTTTGGATCGTGATAGTTTAAAAAAAAAGTAAAACAGGTGATTCATGTGGGAAAATACTAGCACCTGTCTTTACAGATGGTAATGGGTGTTGTTAGCTGTAAAGAGGATGCTTTTGATTTACAAAAGTTTAGATCATTTAGTGAGTTGGACAAATAAATGACAGACAGGTTTTACTTCTAATAAATGGAAGATAATACATGTGGGCCATCATAATTTGAATTATGAGTATAAATTTGTATAGAAAAAATCTTGACGTGTGTCATGAAAGACAAGGATCTTGGTGTAATAGTTGATCAGTCTCTAAAGCCATCCAAGTAATGTGCTGTTGCTAGTGGTAGGATGTATCAACAGAAATACTGGGTACAAGTATAAAAACATATGATAATTTTTGTTTTACAGGTCATAGTTTTTGTCACATTTGGAATATTGTGTTCAGTCTTGGCTACTTACCTTATTTAGCAAGGACATTAAACTGTTGGAAAGGGGTTAGGGGAAAGCTACTAAGATAGATCCAAGAACAGTTTAAGATATCTGAAACTCTTGAAGAAAGAAGAGTTAGATCTGGATGAGGTGTTTAACCATTAGACAGCAGTAATGTAGGCAGAATCATCAGCTGATGATAACTGCTGTTTAAGGGTCAAGATTGTAAAGGGAAATGACAGTGTTGATACCTCATCTGTTTTTATATTTAACAGTGACAACAGTACAATGAGAGGACACAAGTATAGATTTTGTCAGGATAGGATAAATCATTAGTTAAGACAGTTTCATTTTTCTAACAAGGTGGTTGGCCTTTGGAGTGGGTTGTGTGCAGATGTTGTAGAGACAGTAAATTTAACTGAGTTTAAGAAAAAGTTTTATAAGTGTATGAATGATAAAGGCTGGCTTTAAGATTAAAAAAAAGTTAGTTTAGTTTGGAGAATGGAACAGCTGAGATGGGCTAGTATGTCCCATGTTGTCACTAAACTTCATGTTATAAGTTATGTTAAAACAACAGATCTAAACTGTGGTGACTACAACACAATCAAACCTTAAAAACAAGTTACACTATCAGAATTAACACATGCAAAATAAGTGTATGAATGATAAAGGCTGGCTTTAAGATAGTTATTTATTTGTTTGAGTTTTATTTTAGTTTAGAAGATGGAACAGCTGAGATGGACCAGTAAGTCCATTTATGTCCCTAAACTGTGTTATATTTTAAAACAAATATAATATTTTTTGTAAACAGTGTTACAAAGTTTGTATGAAGTTTGACTTGTAGTAGTAAACCAACCTATTATTGTAAGCATGCTTGTGTTAAAGGCCTCTTTTATTATTTGTTTATTACGTATAACCAGTTTGTATTGTTATACACTTACATAACCAAAGTTTGTGGTAACAGTCTGTTTTAGGAGGGTTAAAAAATTCATAATATAAAACATTCATCAGAAAATAGAGCTTTAGGCCTAATAGGAACTAAAACATTTGTTGTCCAGCTCTATGAACGTTTAAGAAATTTGCTTTTATTGTAAGCACTGTTTAAAACTTATTGTTCAATGCTAAACACAAACAAGGTTTTAGAAAGTGTGGATTCAGTGTTGATGAAAATGTTTAGATTTATCGTAAGTTTCATGTTCCCGACTTGATTAGGAACATCATGAGACTTAAGTAAAACATTCAAAAACATAAATAATGAGAGATGGCATATACATACAGTTTGGTTTTTATGAATGATTAAAAAAAATTATGTTTGATATATTCTAGGGAAACTAAATGTATAACACGTTTTGCTAATTATATTGTAGTACAGTTTGACTTTATAGTTTACATACGTTCTTTCATTATCAACCCACACATATAATCACATTTCTATGTCTAATTTTACTAACAAATTATTATACTCTCTTATATGTTCATTGTTGGTCAATCTAATCACAGCAACTCTATTCTAAAACATGAGACTTTCTGTACTTAAATTCACTTTATTTTTTTCAGGTTTTCTGACATAATAACTTAGAACATCAACTAGTTGTAACTGTTTATATCACTAGAACTGATGAGATGTATGGTTTTTATAACAGTTCTCTTTACTGTAATATTATTTACATGTAATAGTACAAAATGCATTTCTCTTTAAGTAAACAAATACTGGTAGCATTAATTGTTTCAACAAGTGAAATTATGACACATATCACAATTCAGCATTAGATTTTAACACAGAAGTTAACCTTAATGAATGGACCAACTGATCTGAATTGTAAAAGGACACAATAACTAAGTTCCAAGAAAATGAAACAGCCATTAGAAAGAAGACAACATCAACACCATCAATAAGTAACTTATTATCTTTCCAGATAAAACTGAAAACATCCATTTCCATGAAATATACCCCAAAACATTATTTAAAATAACTTTTTCAAATAATTCTCACACAAAAGTATAAACAATGTCACAGAAGAGAAAGCTAAAAAAAAATTTACACACAAAAATATTAATTCTATAAACAACCGAAAACAAGACAACTTCAAAATTCTGAAACAAGATAACGGCAATGGTATTGTAATAATGAAAATAAACAACAACGTAAGATGCAAATACATTCAAACCAATCCTCACAAATAGAGAAAACGTGGAAAACAATTAGAGAAAATGCTACTGCAACCTCAGAAAACCGATAGGCCTACTTAGACCACAACTATACAACATACACAAACCTGATAGTCCACTATGACTCGTAATGTTGACCTTTAAATTATTTAAACTACAAACTTTGGTAAATACATAGCATGGGTATTTTCTACCTGTGTCGCATCAGTGGGTTTGATTTTTTAAAAGACTCTTTTTAACTTTGAATCTGTTCTAGATCAACTAAACCATACACCCTTAGTGACCAGTTTTGATGTAATCTCAGTTTTCACTGAACTACCGAAGCCTCTACGATAACTTTAAGACTCCAACTCATTAAGACAGCAAATAATTAGTAGCTATTCTGGAATTCATTACCACAAAAAAATTAGCTTAATGTTTAAAAAACAAAACTACATATAAATAACTGATCTAAGTAAGGACAATTCAAGCCAACATTTTTATGACACAGATTGAATCTTAAGAAATCAATTCAGCCTTACACCCACCACTATACTGGTACAGATATGTTGAAGATACGATGGCTGGACTTACATCTACAGGAATATACACAGTTTTTCAATCACGTTAACTCCGTACACCCCAATATTAAGTTTATCTATGACTAGGAAAAAACTAAAATAACATTTCTCAAACTCGAGATCACAAAATTCAACACAGAAATTCGTAGAAAGAAATCACCCACACTGAACTATACATTCCCTGGGACTCAGCATAGGGTCTGGCATGGCCAAGCGCGTAAGGCGTGCGACTCGTAATCCGAGGGTCGCGGGTTCGCGCCCGCGTCGCGCTAAACATGCTCGCCCTCCCAGCCGTGGGGTGTATAAAGTTACGGTCAATCCCACTATTCGTTGGTAAAGAGTAGCCCAAGAGTTGGCGGTGGGTGGTGATGACTAGATGCCTTCCCTCTAGTCTTACACTGCTAAACTAGGGACGGCTAGCACAGATATCCCTCGAGTAGCTTTGTGCGAAATTCTAAAACAAACAAACAAGACTCAGCACATGAAACAAACAAAAATTCAACATATTAAAACCAAATAAACACAATCGAAAAACTATGCTCACCAAATGGCTTATATAGAAACTAGATTAAATTATAAGAAAAGTAAACACATCTTCCTACGTTTCTGAACAATGCAAATCAAATAAACACAATTAACCGTAGAAAAACCAACCTATAAATGTTGATAAACAAATGTGTAAGCAGAGTTTCGAATGTATTCCTTTATATTTATAATAATTAATCATTTAAGTGTTACGCCTCCTACAACCTCGTTCCAGTTCACACTCGTCCTTAAGATATAATCCAGGAAGAGAGAGTTTCAAACTTTAACATAAATATAGGCCCGGCATGGCCAGGTGGGTTAAGGCGTTCGACTCGTATTCTGAGGGTCGCGGGTTCGAATCCCGTTTGCACTAAACATGCTCGCCCTTTCAACAGGCGTGGGGGCGTTATAATGTGACGGTCAATCCCACTATTCGTTGGTAAAAGAGTTGGCGGTGGGTGGTGATGACTAGCTGCCTTCCCTCTAATCTTACACTGCTAAATTAGAGACGGCTAGCACAGATAGCCCTCGAGTAGCTTTGTGCGAAATTAGAAAAAAACAACAAAATAAATATGGCCCAAGAAGGTCAAACGTTGTTCTTGTAATTTACATTCATTAAAGTTTTTACCACCCATACCTGTCATCTTTGCAATGTAAAACAAAATTTAATTTAGTAGAAAGTAGTTTTCTATATTAATGTCAATATTTCTCTCCCACGCGAGACAGCCCATTAATTTCTAGTTTATTAAACAAAACACGTTTTATAGGTTAACGCTTCTCTTAATGTTAGGGAGAATCTTAAAACATATACATTGTGATAAATAAATGACTTAATTTTTGTCCATCAATTTTCTATAGAATATTCCCGTGAAGACGAAAAAAGTCGTATAATGCACGCTGTTATACACAGTTCACTAGAAACAAACCTCTAAACTTCTTTGCATACACACGTATGCATGTGTTGTTGTTTTCTTATAGTAAACCCACATCAGGCTATCTTCTGAGTCCATCGACTCAAATTTTGTGAAAATATGGAACGTATTTCTAAACTTTTCATAGAGTCTTTGAAACTTTTGTAGGACACTTACTGTTTCGTTTTCACTAGCAAAACGTACATATTATATTAATGAGACAGTTTTATTAATTTTAGTTTAGTTTTATCGTCCTTTATATTGCTACAAGTGAATATAATAAATTAATGACTTACTATTTAACTTTACTATTATTTAACATACTAAATTACATAAAACTTTGAGACTGTTTAATGCTAAGACACTATTAGGAAATCACATACATACAACCTGAACATTGTTGTCCACGCTTCAACCACCTTTAAGAGAGGTGAATAAACATTCATTTTGGTCATAGTCCGCGATGTTTGATATCCAACGTTACCGCCTGATTTGGTTTTCGAAAATATACTGGGTAGGACGGCAAGTTTAGAATTTATTTTGACCTTTAGTATTAGCTAAAACAGATAACAGAAAGCATTCGATTGTCACTGTCTGTATATGTACACTATATTTAATATTAAAAATAATAACTACATAATTTTAATATTATATAAACTTTTTATTTGTCACTAAGACTTATAAGTCAGTAAACATAATTCATTACGTAGTGATACAAAACAAATAATATTATCAATATTTGACGAGTTAGCATACAATTATAATTATTATATTATATAACAATTATAATTATTATATTATATATTGTTCCCGAAAAACAGATTATTTTATTAGTTTAGAATAACTTTTCAAAATGAAAAATCAATTGAATTGTTATTTATGGTATTTATTCAGACTATATAAACATCATCAAAATGTATGATGTTTAATTACATATTATGTACTTGTTAGCTGTTCTCAAGTAGTGTCAGCAAACGTGTTCACAAAATAGGGTTTACAATCATAATAATAATAGGACTTTTAGTTATAAATCAAGTGATTATTCTTCAAGTATTTCATAACATATTTCTTGTGGATTTTAAAATTGTTTTTGTAACATGATTTATACATGAATTATCTTTCATTTACACTTTAGGGATATATAAAAATTATCAGTTACAAATCAAAGTTCAGTAACTTTTTAATATGAAACTCACTTCTCATCCTACGCTATCTTTAGTATATCTTAAACTTAAGTATCACAAATACTGAAACATTTGTTTAAATACTTCAGAATACAATTTGCAAAACTTCTTCATTTATAAACCACTGTTTTATACATGTTTAGCTAAGCCTTTTATGATAAATTATGGTTCATAAACATCAGTTTCTATCAAATTCCATTTACTTTTGATATAAAAAAACTCATGTTTCATCACAATCTGATGTAATATCATTAATATATGTAAGTAAAAACACATATTTAACAATCAGACTGAAACGTTATGAACAAAACTTTAAGATATATACTATTTACGAAAACATCTTAGATTATAAAATACTGACAGTTAAATATAATACTCGTAGTATATACTTGTTTTCGTGTGTTATTAGTTACATAGAATAAATCACCTTAAATGAAACATGAGGGGCATTCTCCAAAGTTTCTTTATTTTAGAAACTATATAAAATATATCGTGTTTGAAATCAGTAATTAAATTAACTGTCCCTATCGCGCTGCTTAAACTTTGACTTTGACATACTACTTCCCTACAGCTTAAAACAAATTGTGGTATTATTTAATTCTATGTGTCGTAATGAACAAATAACAAAAGAGGGCGTATGAATAACATATAAATTAACTTATTTACGCATATCTTTATAAAATTATTTATAACATTTAAATATAACATTAAAATTTTAGACAGTACAATCGTACATTGTTTCATTATTACGAATTGGACATTGTATCGTTAATTTATGAAGTTCATTAACTCTGGGACAAGTAACTGACTCCAAAGTATAACAGGAGACTTCTCACTAGTTCGATTTTCTTACTTTGGTAAACGTAACTGTAAAGATCTGTCTTAAAACTAACCACATTCCAAAATTAGATATACTCGATAGTTCCATCTTCCAAAGGAATACTGTGAATATTTCTAGTCATCCAGTTACATTGTCTGTAGTCTGTGTATCAGATAAATTGCTTCAAAACGCTTCATTAAAGAAAAACACATCTATATTTCACTGAAAAAAACATTTGAATACTGGTTCTTTAGATAAAATCATTCAAAATCCATCATGGCCGAGGTCATCACAGTGCATGGATATATATCACTTGGGTACATACAATACAGTCTCATATCCTGGAAATAAACCTGATTTCAAGCGTAATTGGTTATGAGTTTGTATATATCATATCGATAATTAGATATTTAAGTAGTTGCTTAGTCGTATCTTATTCAAAATATTTGACGTGTGTCAGAAATATGTCTCACCAAAACATTAGGCTAAGACTTGTCTTTCACATTCTGAAATAAAATTATTTATTTTAGAAATTAAACTAATGTTAGCATTTCTCTACTCTGATAAAATTTATAAAACAGGTTAAGTTCAACTGGTGACTTCGATGTTTAACAAGTTGGAACACTCGTTTATTTTCTTCATTTTCATATATAATATCTTCAATTATAGAAATATAGGATTTTTAGGTGGTAAATTATTACAAAAAGTTCAGGAAAACCTTCAACAAAATAGATGTTAGGAATGGTGTACATTAAGCTAGTACACTACTGTTCAAATTCGTTATGGAACTGTAGAACGTTTTTTTTTTTTTTTTTGGAGTGGGGTAAATAATATTACAGTAATTTGATAACACATTGTTAAGAAAGCGAGTTTTACCAGTTGAGCCTAGTATTAAACGTGATATTATATGAAGTTGACATGTGTCATGCCAAATAAAGATATCACAATGTCGATACTTACTAGATGTCTGTAAAATAATGAAAATATAATAAATAAATATGTAAAAACTAATAAATCTGAAAATGTGAAATTCAATTAATAATGTTAGAAAAACACTTAGGTTCAAGAAGTCTTGATAGAAATAAATAAAAACCCTAAAGCCCAAGCAATTCAGTTTTCCCCTGAAGAAGAAAGAAAGATCCACCTTTCAAAAACGTATAATTCAAAATATCAATATATATTCTGTTAGCAAAAAGAAAATATTTTATCTCTGCTTCACCTATATTGGATGAACATTTGGGTCCTGGGAAAATCTGGAAAAAGAGAAAAATGATATTGTAAACATATAAACTACCAAAATATATAAATCTTCAATATAGGTCATTAGAACATGTTTGACAATTATCATTAGAATCAAATATTGAAATAAACCTACAATTTTAACAGATACCAACTGTGGATGCATGCCCAACTTATTATTGGGGTAGACAAGACCTATATAAAGAAAGATACAATATCATACGAGTAGAAATGAAACACAGACTGTATAATTGAATAACTTTAAATACAATTACTCAAGCTAAAAAGACATGATAAGTACAAGTGTCAACAAGTGATTAAAATCATATTACCTTACGGTTCTACATGGTAAACAGAGGGTTTGGTCCTAGCTAGAAGATTATAATATTTTATGAAGAAAGTCTCTTGCTTGTAGATCGAATCTACAATGGTATTTGACCACGTGAGAAATAAGTATAGGCATGCCAATTCTTGGAATATATAATTACAAATATAGAGGGTCTTGAAAAAAACAATATTTGTCAAGAAATTGCATAATATGATATATATGTACACTAAAACTGAAATGTAGGGAATAAAAACAACTTAAAACCATTCTGTATTATAAATAATGTGTGTTCCAGTTTCTTGTGGAAGTTAACTAACATTTCACCATTGAGAGAGAGAGACAAGTAACTTACTTCATGATACAAATATATATGATATATGACAGTGTCGACCCCATTAGCAGAAGCACTGAAACCAAATAAGTGTGGGTCTGTGTGAGCCAGACCAGTGATTGAAGCTAATAGATTTTCATTACTTTTCAAACAATGTAATTGAAGAAATAGGGCTAATTATACAGTCTGATTGAAAACAGTATATAGAAAATGGAGAGCCTACAAATTATGTAAAGTAACTGATGGGAGAATATGATAAGTAGAAAACTGTTAAAATGTGACGCACCTTGTTCAAATAATGATATTAACTTGTCAAGTGTTAAAACGTACCAGGATGTATGTAGACTAATTATTGAAATGAAAAATGGTAAATCACATAAGTTAATTTTTTAACTTGTGATACATATATTGTTTTCAACCTGTACTGGCTCTCTCATTAATAAAAAGCAAAAGTGTATTTTCCATAATGCACAGCCGAAACACAGTTTCATTTCTGGGGAAGTCATCTTCTGACTGGAAGTAAAAACTAATAAATTTGACAAAAATGTTCTTTCAATTTTTATTATTTCAATTTATTAACTCATGTATTAAGGACATGTTAATAAAAACCCATAGATGTAACTAACTATGAACAGAACTTATATAACAGTATGATAGCTTATATGATATTAAGATCACAACTAGTTGATTAACTAGTGCATCATGTTGTAATGACCATTTACTTTCACTATTTTTCACTACTTTTTCTGAAGCAATAAAGAAATTAAAATTGAACAAAGATACTATATTCAAAAAGTCACATAAAATGAAACAAATTGTTATTTCAGACAAAACTGTTTATGAAAGAAAACTAGAACTTATTAAGGATGGGTATTTTCACTGAAAAATTAAGATTGAATCCTCTAACAAAGAAGGACTCTGATTTTAACAGATCACAACTCCTGCTTGTTACCCACACATTCTAAAGGTCAAAGAAGGACTCTGATTTTAACAGATCACAACTCCTGCTTGTTACTCACACATTCTAAAGGTCAAAGAAGGACTCTGATTTTAACAGATCACAACTCCTGCTTGTTACTCACACATTCTAAAGGTCAAAGAGGGACTCTGATTTTAACAGATCACAACTCCTGCTTGTTACCAACACATTCTAAAGGTCTGAAAATCTGTTGCTGCTTTTTGATGTATATTTTTTTCTTTCCAAAACACAAAAAGGACGTTGCCCATATTCTGTCTCTAATTTTAATGTAAGGTCTGTCACATAACCTTTATTTAATAATTAGCTGAGCATCCCTCCCAATTGTTCAAACAATCTGACCGTTATGCATTTAAAAGTCTTTACAAACAAAATACTGACCTATGTAAAGAGAAATATTAATTGATGTTTTTACTACTTAATAAGACGTATTTAGAAGAAGATTACCTGAACTTATCATACAATTACCTGTTTCTATTGACATCTTTATCTCTGTTATCAAAATCATGTGAAAATAATGTATCTACCTGTCTTCGTGAATACTGTATGCAAAAAAATACCGAATAGTCAAGGGAAACCCAGTTTCTTCAATACTATGCAACATATATATATATATATATATATATGAAATATTTTGAAATTGAATCATTTCATTTCATAAGTACAAACCATTAATCTTTCTCATGGTTCAGTTGTTTATCATATATCATTTCTTTGGAACCAAACCAAAGAAGGGATTTTGGAAACATCTTCAACAACACGGACCACCTTCATCCATTTTGGAAACTTCTTCAACAGCATGGACCACTTCTTCAACAACACGGACCACCTTCATCCACTATCAAATCTAACGATGAACAAGAAAAGATAACAAACTTCCTTTCATAGATCTTTTGTTAACCAGAACAAACGTAGAACCTGTTTTATCTAGATATCTTATGATGCCATTATAAACAGGTTATTTGTTGTTTTTTCATCTTTTTCTTTAAGTCTATACGATATGACACTTGACAACAGTTAAATATGGTATTAGAAATATCTTTGCTATTTTCAGATAGTGTCATTTCCCAGTATTTCATTACAATTTGCTATCTTAGAGGAAGAAAAATGTATTCCTTGAAGACTAAAATAAAATAAGACTAAGAAAAGAAGATATGATAAAAACACCTGAAGACAAAACAAGAAACTTACACAATACACACATTCTGTAAAAAGGTTATAGGTGAAACTAGAAGTGTTGGTACAAATGTTTGTAAGCATAAACAAAAGCAGCTTTATTATTCAACATACAACCATATATGGCTTCACACTATTGGCAATACAATTTGAAACCCAGGAAGCTTCTGAGTCTTTGTTTATGGGTCACAATCTATGTAAGATCATTGGACACTCCTCTCTACCGACTATGTGACTAAGAAACTATTGCTTTCTCATAAGGATGCATTCGTCAAGTTTCAAGCCTGCATCGTTCATACATTCAGTACCATTCTCCACTTCTCATTTGCAGTTGAGTGTATCATATACATAGATGAAACACCTCTTCCATTACAGTCATTTCACTGGAATTCCATCAGGCTCTTAAAAGTCCTATTTAATTATACATAGATGGGATGTGTCTTGGTCCTATATCATATCATATGGGTGTTCTCAATAAACTCTTTATGAACTAATCAATGTGTACCTCATCACAACTTTCAATGAACATGCTTCTGAATTGATGTGTACCTCATCACAACTTTCAATGAACATGCTTCTGAATCGATGTGTACCTCATCACAACTTTCAATGAACATGCTTCTGAATCGATGTATACCTCTCACAACTTTCAATGAACATGCTTCTGAATGCTTCCCCATTCAATATTCATAAATCATCCACATAAATGGTCAAGTTTTCATGAGGACTTGCTTTTGAGCTTTTAAACCATCTCTGCAGATTATTCTGTTCTTTACTAAGCTGAATTTATGGTGTAACTCATTGACATTTCTGTCCCAGACACTGAGTCATACTTCATCAAAATACTCCAAGATGTCAAATGATAGATTGGCTAATCTCAACTTCAGCATTAAACTGCTCTGCCATTCCCTGGGCTTGCTTTTGCAGTAAAATACCACCTGCTCTGCATGACAGCACTTTGATGATGTTTATCGGACTTCATCTATCACGTATATCTTGTCATTTTGATGATGTATATCAAGCTTTATCTGTCATGTGTATCTTGTCATTTTGATAATGTACATCAGACTGCATCCATCATGTGCATCTTGTCATTTTTTAATTACTTTTGGTCACAAGTCACTGGTTGGAGCCATAGCATGTTGAAGACCTCCCACATCAATAGTATTCCATTAGTACCCACCCACTTACCTATTCCAGCCTCTTTATCTTACCTTGCCTCTCATTTTAGTTTGAAACTAATGCAGTCTTTTATTTACAGATATTTATCATTAATTGTAACAAAACATAATAATTAGTCATTAAACTGTTCCCATAATCTAAAGGGTAAAAACGCAAACTTGGATTACTCAAGATATTGAAGACACTTAGCCTAGGAAAAACATCTTTGTTGCATTAGGCTGTATCAGACAACACTAGACTGTATAAATATCATAAGACTATTAGATTTGGACTACGAGAGCTAGTAATCATATTAATTTCAGTCATATCCTTTTAGTAAATTAAGTGATATATTTTTCAGTGTTCCAGGAAGTAAAGGATTGCACACAATTACTTCATAAAGTAACTTTCAGTGTTCCAGGAAGTAAAGGATTGCACACAATTACTTCATGAAGTAACTCATTGTTCCAGGAAGTAAAGGATTGCACACAATTACTTCATAGAGTAACTCAGTGTTCCAGGAAGTAAAGGATTGCACACAATTACTTCATAAAGTAACTTTCAGAGTTCCAGGAAGTAAAGGATTGCACATAATTATATCATAAAGTAACTTTCAGTGTTCCAGGAAGTAAAGGATTGCACACAATTACTTCATAAAGTAACTTTCAGTGTTCTAAGAAGTAAATGATTGCACACAATTACTTCATAAAGTAACTTTCAGTGTTCCAAGAAGTAAAGGATTGCACACAACTACTTCATAAAGTAACTTTCAGAGTTCCAAGAAGTGAAGGATTGCACACAATTACTTCATAAAGTAACTTTCAGTGTTCCAGGAAGTAAATGATTGCACATAATTACTTCATAAAGTAACTTTCAGTGTTCCAGGAAGTAAAGGATTGCACACAATTACTTCATAAAATAACTCAGTGTTCCAAGAAGTAAAGGATTGCACACAATTACTTCATAAAGTAGCTTTCCGTGTTCCAGGAAGTAAAGGATTGCACACAATTACTTCATAAATTAACTTTCAGTGTTCCAGGAAGTAAAGGATTGTACACAATTACTTCGTAAAGTAACTTTCAGTGTTCCAAGAAGTAAAGGATTTTACACAATTACTTCATAAAGTAACTTTCAGTGTTCCAGGAAGTAAAGGATTGTACACAATTACTTCATAAAATAACTCAGTGTTCCAGGAAGTAAAGGATTGCACACAATTACTTCATAAAGTAGCTTTCAGTGTTCCGGGAAGTAAAGGATTGCACATTACTTCATAAAGTAACGTTCAGTGTTCCAGGAAGTAAAGGATTGCACACAATTACTTCATAAAGTAACTTTCAGTGTTCCAAGAAGTAAAGGATTGCACACAATTACTTCATAAAGTAACTTTCAGAGTTCCAGGAAGTAAAGGATTGCACACAATTACTTCATAAAGTAACTTTCAGTGTTCCAGGAAGTAAATGATTGCACATAATTATATCATAAAGTAACTTTCAGTGTTCCAGGAAGTAAAAGATTGCACACAATTACTTCATAAAGTAACTTTCAGTGTTCTAAGAAGTAAATGATTGCACACAATTACTTCATAAAGTAACTTTCAGTGTTCCAGGAAGTAAAGGATTGCACACAATTACTTCATAAAATAACTCAGTGTTCCAGGAGTAAAGGATTGCACACATTACTTCATAAAGTAGCTTTCAGTGTTCCAGGAAGTAAAGGATTGCACATTACTTCATAAAGTAACATTCAGTGTTCCAGGAAGTAAAGGATTGCACACAATTACTTCATAAAGTAACTTTCAGTGTTCCAAGAAGTAAAGGATTGCACACAACTACTTCATAAAGTAACTTTCAGAGTTCCAAGAAGTGAAGGATTGCACACAATTACTTCATAAAGTAACTTTCAGTGTTCCAGGAAGTAAATGATTGCACACAATTACTTCATAAAGTAGCTTACAGTGTTCCGGGAAGTAAAGGATTGCACATTACTTCATAAAGTAACGTTCAGTGTTCCAGGAAGTAAAGGATTGCACATAATTACTTCATAAAGTAACTCAGTGTTCCAGGAAGTAAAGGATTGCACACAATTACTTCATAAAATAACTCAGTGTTCCAGGAAGTAAAGGATTGCACACAATTACTTCATAAAGTAACTTTCAGTGTTCCAGGAAGTAAAGGATTGCACACAATTACTTCATAAAGTAACTTTCAGTGTTCCAAGAAGTAAAAGATTGCACACAATTACTTCATAAAGTAACTTTCAGTGTTCCAGGAAGTAAAGGATTGCACACAACTACTTCATAAAGTAACTTTCAGTGTTCCAGGAAGTAAAGGATTGCACATAATTACTTCATAAAGTAACTTTCAGTGTTCTAGGAAGTAAAGGATTGCACACAATTACTTCATAAAGTAACTTTCAGTGTTCCAGGAAGTAAAGGATTGCACACAATTACTTCATAAAGTAAGCTTTCCGTGTTCCAGGAGTAAAGGATTGCACACAATTACTTCATAAAGTAACTTTCAGTGTTCCAGGAAGTAAAGGATTGCACACAATTACTCATAAAGTAACTTTCAGTGTTCCAAGAAGTAAAGGATTTCACACAATTACTTCATAAAGTAACTTTCAGTGTTCCAGGATGCAAAGGATTGCACACAATTACTTCATAAAATAACTCAGTGTTCCAGGAAGTAAAGGATTGCACACAATTACTTCATAAAGTAGCTTACAGTGTTCGGAAGTAAAGGATTGCACATTACTTCATAAAGTAACGTTCAGTGTTCCAGGAAGTAAAGGATTGCACACAATTACTTCATAAAGTAACTTTCAGTGTTCCAGGAAGTAAAGGATTGCACATAACTACTTCATAAAGTAACTTTCAGTGTTCCAGGAAGTAAAGGATTGCACATAATTACTTCATAAAGTAACTCAGTGTTCCAGGAAGTAAAGGATTGCACACAATTACTTCATAAAATAACTCAGTGTTCCAGGAAGTAAAGGATTGCACACAATTACTTCATAAAGTAACTTTCAGTGTTCCAGGAAGTAAAGGATTGCACACAATTACTTCATAAAGTAGCTTTCCGTGTTCCAGGAAGTAAAGGATTGCACAGAATTACTTCATAAAGTAACTTTCAGTGTTCCAAGAAGTAAAGGATTGCACACAATTACTTCATAAAGTAACTTTCAGTGTTCCAGGAAGTAAAGGATTGCACACAATTACTTCATAAAGTAACTTTCAGAGTTCAGGAAGTAAAGGATTGCACACAATTACTTCATAAAGTAACTTTCAGTGTTCCAGGAAGTAAAGGATTGCACATAATTATATCATAAAGTAACTTTCAGTGTTCCAGGAAGTAAAGGATTGCACACAATTACTTCATAAAGTAACTTTCAGTGTTCTAAGAAGTAAATGATTGCACACAATTACTTCATAAAGTAACTTTCAGTGTTCCAGGAAGTAAAGGATTGCACACAATTACTTCATAAAATAACTCAGTGTTCCAGGAAGTAAAGGATTGCACACAATTACTTCATAAAGTAGCTTTCAGTGTTCCAGGAGTAAAGGATTGCACATTACTTCATAAAGTAACATTCAGTGTTCCAGGAAGTAAAGGATTGCACACAATTACTTCATAAAGTAACTTTCAGTGTTCCAAGAAGTAAGGGATTGCACACAACTACTTCATAAAGTAACTTTCAGAGTTCCAAGAAGTGAAGGATTGCACACAATTACTTCATAAAGTAACTTTCAGTGTTCCAGGAAGTAAAGGATTGCACACAATTACTTCATAAAGTAACTTTCAGTGTT
This sequence comes from Tachypleus tridentatus, assembly GCF_004210375.1. Classification (NCBI taxonomy): domain Eukaryota; kingdom Metazoa; phylum Arthropoda; class Merostomata; order Xiphosura; family Limulidae; genus Tachypleus; species Tachypleus tridentatus. Next base: position 6,393,883 of record NC_134828.1, read on the forward strand.
CCAGGAAGTAAAGGATTGCACACAATTACTTCATAAAATAACTCAGTGTTCCAGGAAGTAAAGGATTGCACACAATTACTTCATAAAGTAACTTTCAGTGTTCCAGGAAGTAAAGGATTGCACACAATTACTTCATAAAGTAGCTTTCCATGTTCCAGGAAGTAAAGGATTGCACACAATTACTTCATAAAGTAACTTTCAGTGTTCCAAGAAGTAAAGGATTGCACGCAACTACTTCATAAAGTAACTTTCAGAGTTCCAAGAAGTAAAAGATTGCACACAATTACTTCATAAAGTAACTTTCAGTGTTCCAGGAAGTAAAGGATTGCACACAACTACTTCATAAAGTAACTTTCAGTGTTCCAGGAAGTAAAGGATTGCACATAATTACTTCATAAAGTAACTCAGTGTTCCAGGAAGTAAAGGATTGCACACAATTACTTCATAAAATAACTCAGTGTTCCAGGAAGTAAAGGATTGCACACAATTACTTCATAAAGTAACTTTCAGTGTTCCAGGAAGTAAAGGATTGCACACAATTACTTCATAAAGTAGCTTTCAGTGTTCCAGGAAGTAAAGGATTGCACACAATTACTTCATAAAGTAACTTTCAGTCTTCCAGGAATAAAGGATTGCACACAATTACTTCATAAAGTAACTTTCAGTGTTCCAAGAAGTAAAGGATTGCACACAAATACTTCATAAAGTAACTTTCAATGTTACAGGAGTAAAGGATTGCACATTACTTCATAAAGTAACTTTCAGTGTTCCAGGAAGTAAAGGATTGCACACAATTACTTCATAAAGTAACTTTCAGTGTTCCAGGAAGTAATGATTGCACATAATTACTTCATAAAGTAACTTTTAGTGTTCCAGAAAGTAAATGATTGCACATAATTACTTCATAAAGTATCTCAGTGTTCCAGGAAGTAAAGGATTGCACACAATTACTTCATAAAGTAACTTTTAGTGTTCCAGGAATAAAGGATTGCACACAATTACTTCATAAAGTAACTTTCAGTGTTCCAGGAAGTAAAGGATTGCACACAATTACTTCATAAAGTAACTTTCAGTGTTCCAGGAAGTAAAGGATTGCACACAATTACTTCATAAAGTAACTTTTAGTGTTCCAGGAATAAAGGATTGCACACAAATACTTCATAAAGTAACTTTTAGTGTTCCAGAAAGTAAATGATTGCACATAATTACTTCATAAAGTAACTCAGTGTTCCAGGAAGTAAAGGATTGCACACAATTACTTCATAAAGTAACTTTTAGCGTTCCAGGAATAAAGGATTGCACATAATTACTTCATAAAGTAACTCAGTGTTCCAGGAAGTAAAGGATTGCACACAATTACTTCATAAATTAACTTTTAGTGTTCCAGGAATAAAGGATTGCACATAATTACTTCATAAAGTAACTCAGTGTTCCAGGAAGTAAAGGATTGCACACAATTACTTCATAAAGTAACTTTCAGTGTTCCAGGAAGTAAATGATTGCACATAATTATATCATAAAGTAACTTTCAGTGTTCCAGGAAGTAAAAGATTGCACACAATTACTTCATAAAGTAACTTTCAGTGTTCTAAGAAGTAAATGATTGCACACAATTACTTCATAAAGTAACTTTCAGTGTTCCAGGAAGTAAAGGATTGCACACAATTACTTCATAAAATAACTCAGTGTTCCAGGAAGTAAAGGATTGCACACAATTACTTCATAAAGTAGCTTTCAGTGTTCCAGGAAGTAAAGGATTGCACATTACTTCATAAAGTAACATTCAGTGTTCCAGGAAGTAAAGGATTGCACACAATTACTTCATAAAGTAACTTTCAGTGTTCCAAGAAGTAAAGGATTGCACACAACTACTTCATAAAGTAACTTTCAGAGTTCCAAGAAGTGAAGGATTGCACACAATTACTTCATAAAGTAACTTTCAGTGTTCCAGGAAGTAAATGATTGCACACAATTACTTCATAAAGTAAGCTTACAGTGTTCGGAAGTAAAGGATTGCACATTACTTCATAAAGTAACGTTCAGTGTTCCAGGAAGTAAAGGATTGCACATAATTACTTCATAAAGTAACTCAGTGTTCCAGGAAGTAAAGGATTGCACACAATTACTTCATAAAATAACTCAGTGTTCCAGGAAGTAAAGGATTGCACACAATTACTTCATAAAGTAACTTTCAGTGTTCCAGGAAGTAAAGGATTGCACACAATTACTTCATAAAGTAACTTTCAGTGTTCCAAGAAGTAAAGATTGCACACAATTACTTCATAAAGTAACTTTCAGTGTTCCAGGAAGTAAAGGATTGCACACAACTACTTCATAAAGTAACTTTCAGTGTTCCAGGAAGTAAAGGATTGCACATAATTACTTCATAAAGTAACTTTCAGTGTTCTAGGAAGTAAAGGATTGCACACAATTACTTCATAAAGTAACTTTCAGTGTTCCAGGAAGTAAAGGATTGCACACAATTACTTCATAAAGTAGCTTTCCGTGTTCCAGGAAGTAAAGGATTGCACACAATTACTTCATAAAGTAACTTTCAGTGTTCCAGGAAGTAAAGGATTGCACACAATTACTTCGTAAAGTAACTTTCAGTGTTCCAAGAAGTAAAGGATTTCACACAATTACTTCATAAAGTAACTTTCAGTGTTCCAGGATGCAAAGGATTGCACACAATTACTTCATAAAATAACTCAGTGTTCCAGGAAGTAAAGGATTGCACACAATTACTTCATAAAGTAGCTTACAGTGTTCCGGGAAGTAAAGGATTGCACATTACTTCATAAAGTAACGTTCAGTGTTCCAGGAAGTAAAGGATTGCACACAATTACTTCATAAAGTAACTTTCAGTGTTCCAGGAAGTAAAGGATTGCACATAACTACTTCATAAAGTAACTTTCAGTGTTCCAGGAAGTAAAGGATTGCACATAATTACTTCATAAAGTAACTCAGTGTTCCAGGAAGTAAAGGATTGCACACAATTACTTCATAAAATAACTCAGTGTTCCAGGAAGTAAAGGATTGCACACAATTACTTCATAAAGTAACTTTCAGTGTTCCAGGAAGTAAAGGATTGCACACAATTACTTCATAAAGTAGCTTTCCGTGTTCCAGGAAGTAAAGGATTGCACAGAATTACTTCATAAAGTAACTTTCAGTGTTCCAAGAAGTAAAGGATTGCACACAATTACTTCATAAAGTAACTTTCAGTGTTCCAGGAAGTAAAGGATTGCACACAATTACTTCATAAAGTAACTTTCAGAGTTCCAGGAAGTAAAGGATTGCACACAATTACTTCATAAAGTAACTTTCAGTGTTCCAGGAAGTAAAGGATTGCACATAATTATATCATAAAGTAACTTTCAGTGTTCCAGGAAGTAAAGGATTGCACACAATTACTTCATAAAGTAACTTTCAGTGTTCTAAGAAGTAAATGATTGCACACAATTACTTCATAAAGTAACTTTCAGTGTTCCAGGAAGTAAAGGATTGCACACAATTACTTCATAAAATAACTCAGTGTTCCAGGAAGTAAAGGATTGCACACAATTACTTCATAAAGTAGCTTTCAGTGTTCCAGGAAGTAAAGGATTGCACATTACTTCATAAAGTAACATTCAGTGTTCCAGGAAGTAAAGGATTGCACACAATTACTTCATAAAGTAACTTTCAGTGTTCCAAGAAGTAAGGGATTGCACACAACTACTTCATAAAGTAACTTTCAGAGTTCCAAGAAGTGAAGGATTGCACACAATTACTTCATAAAGTAACTTTCAGTGTTCCAGGAAGTAAAGGATTGCACACAATTACTTCATAAAGTAACTTTCAGTGTTCCAGGAAGTAAAGGATTGCACACAATTACTTCATAAAATAACTCAGTGTTCCAGGAAGTAAAGGATTGCACACAATTACTTCATAAAGTAACTTTCAGTGTTCCAGGAAGTAAAGGATTGCACACAATTACTTCATAAAGTAGCTTTCCATGTTCCAGGAAGTAAAGGATTGCACACAATTACTTCATAAAGTAACTTTCAGTGTTCCAAGAAGTAAAGGATTGCACACAACTACTTCATAAAGTAACTTTCAGAGTTCAAGAGTAAAAGATTGCACACAATTACTTCATAAAGTAACTTTCAGTGTTCCAGGAAGTAAAGGATTGCACACAACTACTTCATAAAGTAACTTTCAGTGTTCCAGGAAGTAAAGGATTGCACATAATTACTTCATAAAGTAACTCAGTGTTCCAGGAAGTAAAGGATTGCACACAATTACTTCATAAAATAACTCAGTGTTCCAGGAAGTAAAGGATTGCACACAATTACTTCATAAAGTAACTTTCAGTGTTCCAGGAGTAAAGGATTGCACACAATTACTTCATAAAGTAGCTTTCAGTGTTCCAGGAAGTAAAGGATTGCACACAATTACTTCATAAAGTAACTTTCAGTCTTCCAGGAATAAAGGATTGCACACAATTACTTCATAAAGTAACTTTCAGTGTTCCAAGAAGTAAAGGATTGCACACAAATACTTCATAAAGTAACTTTCAATGTTACAGGAAGTAAAGGATTGCACATTACTTCATAAAGTAACTTTCAGTGTTCCAGGAAGTAAAGGATTGCACACAATTACTTCATAAAGTAACTTTCAGTGTTCCAGGAAGTAATGATTGCACATAATTACTTCATAAAGTAACCTTTTAGTGTTCCAGAAAGTAAATGATTGCACATAATTACTTCATAAAGTATCTCAGTGTTCCAGGAAGTAAAGGATTGCACACAATTACTTCATAAAGTAACTTTAGTGTTCCAGGAATAAAGGATTGCACACAATTACTTCATAAAGTAACTTTCAGTGTTCCAGGAAGTAAAGGATTGCACACAATTACTTCATAAAGTAACTTTCAGTGTTCCAGGAAGTAAAGGATTGCACACAATTACTTCATAAAGTAACTTTTAGTGTTCCAGGAATAAAGGATTGCACACAAATACTTCATAAAGTAACTTTTAGTGTTCCAGAAAGTAAATGATTGCACATAATTACTTCATAAAGTAACTCAGTGTTCCAGGAAGTAAAGGATTGCACACAATTACTTCATAAAGTAACTTTTAGCGTTCCAGGAATAAAGGATTGCACATAATTACTTCATAAAGTAACTCAGTGTTCCAGGAAGTAAAGGATTGCACACAATTACTTCATAAATTAACTTTTAGTGTTCCAGGAATAAAGGATTGCACATAATTACTTCATAAAGTAACTCAGTGTTCCAGGAAGTAAAGGATTGCACACAATTACTTCATAAAGTAACTTTCAGTGTTCCAGGAAGTAAATGATTGCACATAATTACTTCATAAAGTAACTTTTAGTGTTCCAGAAAGTAAATGATTGCACATAATTACTTCATAAAGTAACTCAGTGTTCCAGGAAGTAAAGGATTGCACACAATTACTTCATAAAGTAACTTTTAGTGTTCCAGGAATAAAGGATTGCACACAATTACTTCATAAAGTAACTTTCAGTGTTCCAGGAAGTAAAGGATTGCACACAATTACTTCATAAAATAACTCAGTGTTCCAGGAAGTAAAGGATTGCACACAATTACTTCATAAAGTAGCTTTCAGTGTTCCAGGAAGTAAAGGATTGCACATTACTTCATAAAGTAACATTCAGTGTTCCAGGAAGTAAAGGATTGCACACAATTACTTCATAAAGTAACTTTCAGTGTTCCAAGAAGTAAAGGATTGCACACAACTACTTCATAAAGTAACTTTCAGAGTTCCAAGAAGTGAAGGATTGCACACAATTACTTCATAAAGTAACTTTCAGTGTTCCAGGAAGTAAATGATTGCACACAATTACTTCATAAAGTAGCTTACAGTGTTCCGGGAAGTAAAGGATTGCACATTACTTCATAAAGTAACGTTCAGTGTTCCAGGAAGTAAAGGATTGCACATAATTACTTCATAAAGTAGCTTTCAGTGTTCCAGGAAGTAAAGGATTGCACATTACTTCATAAAGTAACATTCAGTGTTCCAGGAAGTAAAGGATTGCACACAATTACTTCATAAAGTAACTTTCAGTGTTCCAAGAAGTAAAGGATTGCACACAACTACTTCATAAAGTAACTTTCAGAGTTCCAAGAAGTGAAGGATTGCACACAATTACTTCATAAAGTAACTTTCAGTGTTCCAGGAAGTAAATGATTGCACACAATTACTTCATAAAGTAGCTTACAGTGTTCCGGGAAGTAAAGGATTGCACATCACTTCATAAAGTAACGTTCAGTGTTCCAGGAAGTAAAGGATTGCACATAATTACTTCATAAAGTAACTCAGTGTTCCAGGAAGTAAAGGATTGCACACAATTACTTCATAAAATAACTCAGTGTTCCAGGAAGTAAAGGATTGCACACAATTACTTCATAAAGTAACTTTCAGTGTTCCAGGAAGTAAAGGATTGCACACAATTACTTCATAAAGTAACTTTCAGTGTTCCAAGAAGTAAAAGATTGCACACAATTACTTCATAAAGTAACTTTCAGTGTTCCAGGAAGTAAAGGATTGCACACAACTACTTCATAAAGTAACTTTCAGTGTTCCAGGAAGTAAAGGATTGCACATAATTACTTCATAAAGTAGCTTTCAGTGTTCCAGGAAGTAAAGGATTGCACACAATTACTTCATAAAGTAACTTTCAGTCTTCCAGGAATAAAGGATTGCACACAATTACTTCATAAAGTAACTTTCAGTGTTCCAAGAAGTAAAGGATTGCGCACAAATACTTCATAAAGTAACTTTCAATGTTACAGGAAGTAAAGGATTGCACATTACTTCATAAAGTAACTTTCAGTGTTCCAGGAAGTAAAGGATTGCACACAATTACTTCATAAAGTAACTTTCAGTGTTCCAGGAAGTAAATGATTGCACATAATTACTTCATAAAGTAACTTTTAGTGTTCCAGAAAGTAAATGATTGCACATAATTACTTCATAAAGTATCTCAGTGTTCCAGGAAGTAAAGGATTGCACACAATTACTTCATAAAGTAACTTTTAGTGTTCCAGGAATAAAGGATTGCACACAATTACTTCATAAAGTAACTTTCAGTGTTCCAGGAAGTAAAGGATTGCACACAATTACTTCATAAAGTAACTTTCAGTGTTCCAGGAAGTAAAGGATTGCACACAATTACTTCATAAAGTAACTTTTAGTGTTTCAGGAATAAAGGATTGCACACAAATACTTCATAAAGTAACTTTTAGTGTTCCAGAAAGTAAATGATTGCACATAATTACTTCATAAAGTAACTCAGTGTTCCAGGAAGTAAAGGATTGCACACAATTACTTCATAAAGTAACTTTAGTGTTCCAGGAATAAAGGATTGCACATAATTACTTCATAAAGTAACTCAGTGTTCCAGGAAGTAAAGGATTGCACACAATTACTTCATAAAGTAACTTTCAGTGTTCCAGGAAGTAAATGATTGCACATAATTACTTCATAAAGTAACTTTTAGTGTTCCAGAAAGTAAATGATTGCACATAATTACTTCATAAAGTAACTCAGTGTTCCAGGAAGTAAAGGATTGCACACAATTACTTCATAAAGTAACTTTTAGTGTTCCAGGAATAAAGGATTGCACACAATTACTTCATAAAGTAACTTTCAGTGTTCCAGGAAGTAAAGGATTGCACACAATTACTTCATAAAGTAACTTTCAGTGTTCCAGGAAGTAAAGGATTGCACACAATTACTTCATAAAGTAACTTTCAGTGTTCCAGGAAGTAAAGGATTGCACATAACTATTTCATTTCGGTTTATGATTGTCCAATGAGGTGCACATAATCTACCAGTTCCCAAGAACAATAACTGGTAAAAACATTTGGTCTACAAGGGAAGTGCTTCCATGGACCATGTTACATTCTCAGATCTAGTTCTTGTTTCTATCACTGATTTCTTCTCTTCAATATAAGTCTTATGTGACTTCAAAAAGTTCAATTCAATTTTAAAAAGTCCTATAGAGCCCAATAAAATATAAACATGTTTCATATAAACTCTATAATAACTAATACTTTTGTTGTCGTACCAAAAATGTTACTTTTTAATTAGTCTGTGCAAACTTTAACTGGTAGCTAAAACCATTCTTATTATAGCAAGTTCAGGGATTTTGGACAAGAATTTAAACTTTAACGTAGACAACAAAGGTACATAACAGACAATGAGGTAAGATGTATACAACTGTTTATTCGTAACCCGTAACACAGTGTTATCTCAACAAACTGGCTTGGCTTCGATTTTGAGTATCTGAGGTCTAGCTACTAGAGTGAATGATACCAAAATCGTAAAGCAAGATAAAGGAGCAACTGAGAACCGAATAAAATAATTCCAGCTTGAGAATTGTGTGAATTCATCATTTTTATTGTGAGACCAAATGTTCTGGTGCGGTATGTTATAATCCTTAGATTACTATTGTTATACACATATAATCTTACCTATATACACCTTTACTTTACCCTTTGCGTAAGTTCATGCCTCATGAAGTTCAGACATAAACTGTGCAAAATAGTGACAGAGATACGAACAAAATTTGTAATTTGTAGCCTTCCACGTGTAACCCAATCAGACGTATAACTTGTAAACAGTCAGAACGGATGTGATCAAACAACAGGCAGAACAGCGTAGAAATCGAGAGAAGGTATAAATTACATGAATTTATTTATATTAAGATACATTAAATATAAAATAACAAATTGTTACAAACTCCAGTAAAGTGCAGTTTTTACCTAACTTTTGCCTACAGTTTCTGATTTAAAGAATTATCACTGTATTTATCTCTGAAAAGACGGCTAAAATAAACTGTAAATATGAGAAACTTCAAAGCCGTAATTCTAGTGAAATACAAAAACATCACTGTATGTATCTTGTTACAACAAACTGTACATTATACAGCATTAGCAGCATCTCAAGTTACAACAAACTGTACATTATACGACATTAGCTGTATCTAAAGTTACAACAAACTGTACATTATACACATTGGCAGCATCTAAAGTTACAACAAACTGTACATTTATATGTACAACATTAACTGCATCTCAAAGTACAACAATCTGAATATTGTACAACATCAGCAGCATCTCAAGTTTCAACAAACTGTACGTTATACAACATTAGCTGCATCTCAAGTTACAGCAAATTCGTGTTTAATTTGTGTTTTATTTCTTTGTAGGGTCTGGCATGGCCAGATGGTTAGGGCAGTCGTCTCACAATCTGCGGGTCGCGAGTTCAAATCCCTGACACACCAAATGTGCTCGCCCCTTCAATTTGGGGACGTTATAATATGATGGTCAATCTCAATATTCATTAGTAAACAGGTAGCCTAAAAGTTGGCGGCAGTTGATGATGATTTCTCTCTAGTCTTAAACTGCTAAATTAGAGACAGCTAGCGCAGATAGTCTTCGTGTAAAGTTGCGATAAATTAAAAAACATACAAACAAAAGGTTCGCAAACCCTTTAATTAATAGTCTATGTACACTGAACATCTGAGACGTAAATGAGAACATCGTTGATTTGTCTTTGTCGAGAGCAATGTTTAAAATAAACATTTTGAATCACGATATTAGGTCCTCAGTACGAGAAATATCTTGTTTTATATAGAGTAGTTTACGTGATACAAAAGAGCGGAAAGATTAGGTAAAAACCGAGAACACGAGCCCACGTGACGTACTATACACTACAAATGTATAGTTCTAACACAGAATAGCTTTAGCCTGTACATATTTCCGCTAAAAATGAAAAGAATAAACCACGTGACCATTTGTTGCTGGTGGATGCATTTCTAATGACACAATGTAGTTCATATAACCCTGTTATCCCGATGACACATTCAGTACCCTTGATAAGTTTCGTTATTTTCTAGCAGTTATTACGATTACTCTGTGTTTGTGAATCTCTGTAATAAGTACCAACACTGAAAATATTTTTTTAAAGGTCGCTGTTTTGAAAACTAATTTCTCATGTAAATGGCTAACGTGTGTAACCAGATGTGTGTACAACATGTCTGACTGTTAGTTGTTATTTTTGTCCATATATTTTAGAAAATTAACAATTTAGGCCCAAGAACTTCTGGTTCCCACCCGATTCTATAGAAAGAATAATTTAAAAAAAGAAAACTATTGAAAATATGTAAGGACCTGTGTGGCTAAAGTACGTAAAGTTTTACGATAATTAGTAGACGACTAACCGACTATTTTAAGTACACTTACTACATATATGAAGTGTCACGAACAGTGTGTTCTAAACTAGAAGGGTTCTCTACTAAGCACTTAGTGCCAAGTGCCTGTGTACAAAAGTTAATTAGTGTGTTCTAAACGAGAGGAGTTCTCTTCCAAGCCACCTAGTGCCTGTGTACCAAAGTTAACTAGTGTGTTCTAAACTAGAAGGGTTCTCTACCAAGCTACCTAGTGCCTGTGTACCAAAGTTAATTAGTGTGTTCTAAACTAGAAGTGTTCTCTACCAAGCTACCTAGTGCCTGTGTACCAAAGTTAATTAGTGTGTTCTAAACAAGAAGGGTTCTCTACCAAGCTACCTAGTGCCTGTGTACCAAAGTTAATTAGTGTGTTCTAAATTAGAAGGGTTCACTATCAAGCTACCTAGTGCCTGTGTACCAAAGTTAATTAGTGTGTTCTAAATTAGAAGGGTTCACTATCAAGCTACATAGTGCCTGTGTACCAAAGTTAATTAGTGTGTTCTACACTAGAAGGGTTCTCTACCAAGCTACCTAGTGCCTGTGTACCAAAGTTAATTAGTGTGTTCTAAACTAGAAGGGTTCTCTACCAAGCTACCTAGTGCCTGTGTACCAAAGTTCATTAGTGTGTTCTAAACGAGAAGGGTTCTCTTCCAAATTGAAATTACCGTTTTGCTGCACTCTTTCGACGTAAAGAAATGACTCAGCAAAAAAATGGAAAACGTACCGGAAATGCAAAAGGTAAGAAAAAATTTGAAAAATAAGGTAGGATTACATATTTGACGTGATTAACTTTTATCCATTAAATAACACTCACACATACTTAAAAATATTAATATGTCTTAATGAGGTCTTGTAGTGCTCGTATATATATATATATATATTATAGAATATTTTGTAATTGTTTGCGTTTGATGGTGTCTTGTTCTGCCACCCACAGTTTGAGAACAATAATTTAGGTTATTTGTAAGAGTTGGGTGAAGAAGAACAAAAATCTACTTAATGAAAGAAATGGTTGAACAGTGTTACACATCAGAGGAATATAATACACTTTAAAAGTTATGTTAATAATGTTTCTGTGGTTGGACGTTCACTTGTCATAGATGTCGTGTTGTACAGTGACAGCTTAAATAACTGGAATATAAAACCATAGTTTTTTTTTAATACTTATAGAAGCTTATACTATAGTTATTATAAAAAATAAATAACACACAATTAAAATATTCCTGAAATGTGGACTCCACATGTTTTGACGTTTACCACGCCATCTTTAGGAGTGAGCCTCAAATATGTCACATTTATTTCTTCTGAGATGGATCATGGGACTTGTTTGAAAGTTTGCATTTCTGTTCCATTCTTGGAGGAGGTCCAGCCACATTCTTACACATATATTACCATTCTTGGAGGAGTTCCAGCCACATTCTTACACATATATTACCATTCTTGGAGGAGGTCCGTCCACATTCTTACACATATATTACCATTCTTGAAGGAGGTCCAGCCACATTCTAACACATATATTACCATTCTTGGAGGAGGTCCGACCACATTCTTACACATATATTACCATTCTTGGAGGAGGTCCGGCCACATTCTTACACATATATCACCATTCTTGGAGGAGGTCCGGCCACATTCTTACACATATATTACCATTCTTGGAGGAGGTTCGGTCACATTCTTACACATATATCACCATTCTTGGAGTAGGTCCGGCCACATTCTTACACATATATCACCATTCTTGGAGCAGGTCCGTCCACATTCTTACACATATATTACCATTCTTGGAGGAGATCCGACCACATTCTTACACATATATCACCATTCTTGGAGGAGGTCCGTCCACATTCTTACACATATATTACCATTCTTGGAGGAGGTCCGACCACATTCTTACACACATATTACTATTCTTGGAGGAGGTCCGACCACATTCTTACACATATATTACCATTCTTGGAGGAGGTCTGACAACATTCTTACACATATATTACCATTCTTGGAGGAGGTCCGGCCACATTCTTACACATATATTACCATTCTTGGAGGAGGTCCGACCACATTCTTACACACATATTACCATTCTTGAGGAGGTCCAGCCACATTCTTACACATATATTACCATTCTTGGAGGAGGTCCGGCCACATTCTTACACATATATCACCATTCTTGGAGGAGGTCCGTCCACATTCTTAGACATATATTACCATTCTTGGAGGAGGTCCGGCCACATTCTTACACATATATTACCATTCTTGGAGGAGGTCCGGCCACATTCTTACAGATATATTACCATTCTTGGAGGAGGTCCGGCCACATTCTTACACACATATTACCATTCTTGAGGAGGTCCAGCCACATTCTTACACATATATTACCATTCTTGGAGGAGGTCCGGCCACATTCTTACACATATATCACCATTCTTGGAGGAGGTCCGTCCACATTCTTAGACATATATTACCATTCTTGGAGGAGGTCCGGCCACATTCTTACACATATATTACCATTCTTGGAGGAGGTCCGGCCACATTCTTACAGATATATTACCATTCTTGGAGGAGGTCCGGCCACATTCTTACACATATATTACCATTCTTGGAGGAGGTCCAGCCACATTCTTACAGATATATTACCATTCTTGGAGGAGGTCTGACAACATTCTTACACATATATTACCATTCTTGGAGGAGGTCCGGCCACATTCTTACACATATATTACCATTCTTGGAGGAGGTCCGTCCACATTCTTACACATATATTACCATTCTTGGAGGAGGTCCGGCCACATTCTTACACATATATTACCATTCTTGGAGGAGGTCCAGCCACATTCTTACAGATATATTACCATTCTTGGAGGAGGTCCGGCCACATTCTTACACATATATTACCATTCTTGGAGGAGGTCCAGCCACATTCTTACAGATATATTACCATTCTTGGAGGAGGTCCGACCACATTCTTACAGATATATTACCATTCTTGGAGGAGGTCCGGCCACATTCTTACACATATATCACCATTCTTGGAGGAGGTCCGGCCACATTCTTACTCTGTTTTATCTTTAGTGTTAGTTCTAATTTTCTTTACCTTATTCATTTAGGTTTAAACAGGACAGTAAAATATTTGGTGTTTTTATAAATTTTAAATAAAGTTGAAGGTAAACGTGCGACGTACGGTAACACTAAAGATTCCTTTCTAATTGTAACATAACTCTATTTTAATATATTACCACATTAGTGAGTCTGTTATATCCTATATTTAGAGTTGTGGTTTAAATCTTTCTGTATCGTGCACATGTGTGTAAACTACAGACATGTTGTGTGTTTCATCATACGATTTCTGACATGACAACATGTTCCTTCCTTTTTACCAATACATCTAAAACTCACAAACTATTATTTTTATCAGTTTCATAGATAATATTAATAAACTCTGTAATATTATCAGTATTAGGAACATGGTAAGTACAACTCTAATATTATCGATATTAGTATTACAGTGAGTTAAACACTCTAATATTATCAGTATTAGGAACATAGTGGGTTAAACTCTGTAACATTATCAGGATTAGGAACATAGTGATCTAAACTCTGTAATATTATCAGAATTAGAAATATAGTAAGTTAAACTCTCTTACATTATCGATATAAGGAACATAGTGAGTTAACCTCTCTAATATTATCAGTATTAGGAACATAGTGAGTTAACCTCTCTAATATTATCTATATTAGGAACATAGTGAGTTAAACTCTCTAATATTATCAGTATTAGGAATATAGTGAGTTAAACTCTGTAATATTAACTGTATTAGAAACATAGTGAGTTAACCTCTCTAATATTATCAGTATTAGGAACATAGTGAGTTAACCTCTCTAATATTATCTGTATTAGGAACATAGTGAGTTAACCTCTCTAATATTATCAATATTAGGAACATAGTGAGTTAAACTCTGTAATATTATCAGTATTAAGATCATAGTGAATTAAACTCTCTAATATTAACAGTATTTGAACATGATGTGTTAAACTGTACAATATTAACAGTATTTGAACATGGTGTGTTTAACTGTATAATATTATCAGCATTAGGAATATTAGTGAAATAATGTTGCTTCATTTGGACGACTGTTGGCTTAATTTTGAAAATATTGTAAATTATTTTTAAATTAAAAGTTATTAATTATTTTTAGAGATTATAGAAACAATCAAAGTAACCCCACAAAATAAACAACCACATTTGACGCATCCACCCTCTCGCATACTACAGATACTCTATGATGTAAAAGTCAGCAACACATCCAACTGACAATCTATACAGTAATAAAACTAAAAATATTCTGTGTCAACACATCCAACTGACAATCTACACAGTAATAAAACTAAAAATATTCTGTGTCAACCCATCCAACTGACAAACTATACAGTAATAAAACTAAAAATATTCTGTGTAAACACATCCAACTGACAATCTATACAGTAATAAAACTAAAAATATTCTGTGTCAACACATTCAACTGACAATCTATACAGTAATAAAACTAAAAATATTCTGTGTCAACACATTCAACTGACAATGTACACAGTAATATAACTAACAATCTACACAGTAATATAACTAACAATCTTCTGTGTAAACACATTCAACTGACAATCTACACAGTAATATAACTAACAATCTACACAGTAATATAACTAACAATCTTCTGTATCAACACATTCAACTGACAATCTACACAGTAATATAACTAACAATCTACACAGTAATATAACTAACAATCTTCTGTGTAAACACATTCAACTGACAATCTACACAGTTATATGACTAACAATCTTCTATGTCAGTACATCCAACTGACAATCTACACAGTAATATAACTAACAATCTTCTGTGTAAACACATTCAACTGACAATCTACACAGTAATATAACTAACAATCTTCTGTGTTAAAACAACCATCTTCCAACTTGAAGAGAAATATATCGAAACACAAACACCTAACTGTGAGCTCATCCTTATCAGCAGCGTTTAGTAACCTCTCCGTATAACATTTCAAAGGGACGCCCATAAAATAGCTGGTCTACACCCCAATATTTTGATCAGATATGTTGATGATACGTTCAAAATATGGGCACACACTGTAGAAAAGGTTCAGTAATTCACGAACCACCTGAACAACCAATGAAAAGATAAATAGATAAGCTCTAGTGTTACAACATGATGGTTACGATGATAAACAAGGTATATACCAGAATCCCACAGATACGTGTGAGCTGGCTATACATTAAACAAATTCACCACTGTAGATACAGATGTCACAAACTGCTCTTTTTCCAAAACGAACGATATTTGTAATGTCAAGGAAGCTAAGAAGATGGAAAAAGACATCAGTACAGATGTCCCACGTGATTGACATCTAGAAAGTTAAAATGAAGACCAAACTATACATAGAAAGAAGACTACAAACACATTTCCCTATGTCATATGTCTCTTTACTGGTTTTCGGCAAAGGTACTAAGGCTATTTACCGGCTTTTCTAATTCTGAACTTCCATCCACAAGAAAGGTAACCGTCTTGTAAGAATCGCACCAACCCATGGGGTATTATTTACATTTTAACGCTTCTATGGTTAAAAGGGCGAGCATGTTTGGAACCGTATTTCTGTTCCGTGACGAGGTCTCGCAAACCATGTTGAGAAAGTATAGTAAATATGAAGTCAGAGCAATATAGCGAAACTATAAGACAATGTGATCACAATACTCAAACCATCCAAACATCCAATAGAGACAGAGAATATCTGGTCATGGTATCTGATGTGTATCCCAATAAAGAGGAAGTGTCCAAATGCTGGAGAACTGAGAAACAACGGTATTTGAGCCCATTTTTCCAAAGAAGTCAATAAACTGGAATCCCAGTAAAATAAAAGGATAAAATAAGAGAAACTTTATACCTAACTAATAGTACATTCAGTGATCTAAGAACATATGTTAACATGGAAATTCCTCTTTTAAAATATCCATAGTTAGTTGAATCAAAGTTTCCACAGTCGAGTGGACAACACACTAGTCTTGTATGAAAAGAAATTCAGGATCGAATCCCAACTGCTATCACTATATATATAATTCAGGATTGAATCCCAACTGCTATCACTATATATATATATATACCTAAAATCATCATCAGGACGTCTCTTAAGACTGAAACACGTTAACAACCGGAAAATGAGACAAAAATTATGTAATTATTAAAAACACTTACTAGTTCATAATCGCACTTAGGTGATAGTTTGGGTTATGTTTAAAAGTTGTTTGGTTCTTTACATAAATAACAGGCTACCGCCTATTAAGATTGAAGAGTTTAAATGTTTGTCAAGAAGCTGAATCTTTACAACTTATAATCGGGGGTTTCAAAGTTAGAAAGTTTTTATGTGTTCAGTCTTTATAGGTTACAACCAAGGAGGCCCGCCACGGCTATGTAGTAAGGGCACTCAACTCGAAATCTGAAGATCTCGGGTTCGAATCCCCGTTCCACCAAACATGCTCGTTCTTTCAGCCGTGGGGGTGTTATAATGTGTTATCAATCAATCCCATTAATTGGTGGTAAAAGAGTAGCCCAAGAGTTGGCGGTAGCTGCTTTCCTTTTAAACTTACACTTCTAAAATAGGGACAGCTAGCGCAGATAGCCCTCATGCTGCTTTGTGCTAAATTAGAAACAAACAAACAATCAGGGATTTCAAAGGTATAATGTTTTTATATTATTCGCCACCTGATTGGACAGAAGAGATAAATGATATCGGTGTTGTGATTGGTAAAATAATAAAAAGGATACTTAGTTTTAGACACATTGGTTGAGATTGTATAGAACCAACTAGCAAAAGAAACAGTGACATTTGTTTACCGTAAAGCGAAAAGCTATAAAATAGGCTGACTTCGTGCTTGTTTCGTCGAAGGTATCGAACACTTAATTTTTGACTTAACACCAAGCCACCGAAGAGACAAGAAAGAGAGATATGGAGTAATTTGGAGTTATTTTTCACTACCATGTAGTCAAAGAACTAAGCGGGGTGAAAAACGTTTTATATTTAAATTTAACCACAAATGACAATTTGATTACGAGAGTTAAAATAGGGGAACATTTGAGGAGTAGTTATAATTGTACAATTCTGTTAGATATTTTGGCACATGTTGAGATAAAAAGAAAATTTAGTCCTCAATTTTCATGTAGCCAAATTTGATGTTATGAGAGAAGAACTAATCATAATGAGTTTAAAAGGTACGTAGTACAAAATTGAGATATTTAAATAAATTACTTTTTATTAAAAATATCTATGTTTCTAAAAAACAAAAGGCATCAAGGACTATCGAATCCGGTTAAGAGATTTATTGGGATTTGGTTAAGAAATAAAGTAAGACATCTAAAGAGAAAGATCTAGCTGAGGATGTTAAGTTAATAGTAAAGTATTCTTTCTGTGTGTGAGAGGTGAGCAGCATATTAAAATGGGGAATACGTGTGTTTGTTGCAAGGTTTTATCGAATATTGTAAGAAGTCTAAACGTTTAGACGTGTTTGTTTGTTTTTCTGTTCTGATAACAAATTACCACTAATCGTTCTGTGACAAATTGACCTCAATCGTACAGATATAATTCCTTTGTATTAAGTAGAAAGATTTAGGTTTTAAAGATGATCAACAGTCAGATATACGAGTTTCTTTTTTTTTTCCATTTTTAGTAGAACGTGGACATGTCATTAGTGATTAAAAGGGAGTTATTTCACACAAGGAGCGAGGGACAAAGGGCTGTCTGGAAAATTATGGACAAACTAGTAATTCTTTCATATTCCGAAAGAACTCTAAAATTAGGTACCAATTAGTTTTGAAAAATATTTCAAGTAAAATATACTTTAAAAAATCAACACCGAATCGTTAGAGGAAAATGTTGATTCAAATGTCTGTTAACGTTTTTTGAAGACGTAAGTTAATTCTTATGTGGACGAAAGGAAAGGTGTGAATTTAGAGTATATATATTTTTGAAAGCTTTTCGTGAAGTCTCACGAAGTTGACTACTTTAATAAATCACATGAATGGAGGTGAAGAAACACTGATTAGGTGGATTGGAGAGTGGAGAAAGCATGTATAACTGTTAGTTCCTGTGGAAGGTTATCGAGCCTGTTACCCACCCTCCAACCAAGCAGGTATAACTGTTAGTGCCTCTGGAAGGATATCGAGCCTGTTACCCACCCTCCAACCAAGCAGGTATAACTGTTAGTTCCTTTGCAAAGTTATCAAGCCTGTTACCCACCCTCCAACCCAGCAGGTATAACTGTTAGTTCCTGTGAAAGGTTATTGAGCCTGTTACCCACCCTCCAACCAAGCAGGTATAGCTGTTAGTTTCTGTGGAAGGTTATCGAGCCTGTGGTCGTTTCTGGAATCGTCTGACAGTTCTCAATGTACTCATACTCAACATTCAATAATGTTCATCACCAACGAGACAAGGATTTTATTGAAATTAGTTTTTAAAAGAACTATCATCACAGAGTACATTTTATTGAAATTAGTTTTTAAAAGAACTATCATCACAGAGTAGATTTTATTGAAGTATTACGTTGTAGACAGTTTTTAATAAAAGTCTCTTGTTCTTATGGTGCAATATTCATAAGATTTTCACTTAAGAAAAGTTTATTTTCTAAATTTCACACAAATCTGCACGAGGACTATTGCGTTAGTCGTCCCTAATTTAGCAGTGTAAGACTAGAGAAAAGACAGCTAGTCGTCACCACCTATCGCCAACTCGTGGGCTACTCTTTTACTAACAAATAGCTGGGTTGACCAGCACATAATAACGCTCCAGCGGGTGAAAGAACGAACATGTTTGGTGTTACAGTGATTCGAACCCATGACTCTCTGAATCCCTCAACCACCTGGCCATGTTAGGCCTCACTAAAGAAAATCTAATATTTTTGTAAGTTGAGTTTTATTGTTTTATATTTAAAACATCTTTTTTGTAATTTTTATTTTTATTGGTTAAATCTGAAACATTGTTTTTGTAGAAATTGAAATTATTTTGTTTATTTCTCTGTTATAAAAATATTACCCAGTTATAATTGGTGAAGTAGTTTCAGAGTTTGGTACGTATACATATCTAGCGACATTCTACAATGATTAATAAATAGTAAAATGGCGTAAACTATTAGATGTTTGAGGATATTTAAATATTACATGATGACCTGAATCAGTTGGTAAATTGGACAAATATGTGAAAAGTAGCCTTTGATGCAAGTGTAAGATAATGAATTTCGGTTATAATACATTTAATACAGATAGAAACCATCTCAGTAAAGTGACTAAATAAAATTAGTTAGTATAATGATAAATAAGTGATGATAGTCATGGAACCAGTGCTGTACTCCTATTAATAAAGATGTCGGGGTTGCAGAGAGTATTATACACAGTCGGATTACAAACGAAACAAAGTATTAATCAGTGATGTCGAGAAAACTCACTTGCAGAGAAAGTTATTTTTCTCAACCCAAACGAGCCGTTTTTAGATATATATTTCTCTACAAGTGGGTTTTCTCGACATCACTGATTATTATTTCATCACGACGATTGTACGTGAAGTGTAAGTCTTTGTTTTTTCTTTGTGTTTTTTGTACTTATCTGTTACCATAACGTCTGAACTAGCATACCTTACAACACTAATAACAGTACACGTTCATACGCTCGTTAAGAAACTAAGAACTTTAAACCAAAGAATTATCAACAGAAGAAATGACATCTATTTCATTCAACAATGTAGAAAGGAACAACTAACCCTAACTTTGTAAAGGTAAAACTATCGAAAACTTTTAACACATACACAAACATTATCCAAAATTTACAGAAAAAACAACTTAAAGCCATGTTGAACACAAAATACAAAGAACTACATGACTTACAGAAACAAAAAAAATGAACCTAGACCATCAACTGGCATGCTGCATTAAACCAGAGATTTACGGACTTATACAACGAAACATAAACCAAATCAACACTAGGAATGGCAGGGGTAGAAAGATCTGACACAACGAAAAACTAGAAAAACTAAGATGTAAACAACAGTAAAGACACCAACACGACAAACTGTTGACTAACCTCATAATTAACAGATCAGACCAACAATTAAACACAGACGAGAAACCTATACTTAATAAAGGACTCAACTTCACAATAGACCTAGGTACATTCCAACCATAGAAATCAAAACATGTTTAGGAGATCTAGCCAGGAGACTTGTGATACTTTCCACAGAAAACAAAAACAAGGAAACAACCAACAGAAAGAAGACAACTTCGACAATTTTATTGACATCCAACAGCCAAACTTCCCAGGTAAAATTAAAAAAATTATATTTTCCAGAAACAACTAAAAACATCTTAAACGATTTTTTCAAAGAATTTTCTCACAAAACCCTCAACATAATTTCACAAAACAGAAAATTAAAAAATAATCTTACAAAAAGAGACATTAATTCCAATAAAAACCTAAAACAAGACAAAAGCATAAAAATTCTAAAAGCAGATAAAGGAAACGCTATAGTCAAAATGAACACGAATGAATACATCCAAAAAATGAAGAACATCCTATCAGACACAAACAAATTTAAACCAATACACACAAATCTAACAGACACATGAAACACAACTAAACAAAATACTACTACAAATGAAAAAAGCCAACACACTTTCACAAACACTTTATTCCTACCTAAGCAAGACCGACTCACGCACACCACAAATATACGGCATCCCCAAACCTCATAAACCAGATTGTCCATTACGACCAATAATGTCCACATATGAATCGTTTAATTACAATCTTGGTAAATACATAGCATGGGCATTCTCCAAATATGTAACATCAGCCAGCTCATTCATCAAAGACTCTTTTAATTTCAAGTCTAATCTTAATCAACTTAATCATAAAGCCTTAATGGCCAGTTTCGATGTTATATCCCTCTTTACAGAAGTTCCAACCACTGAAGCCTGCAAGATAGCCTTAGAACTCTATATCCGAGACCCTAACCCATCTATAGACATTCCCAGTAACCAATTAGCAACCCTCACAGAATTCACCACAATGAAGACAAACTTCATGTTCAACAACCCAAACTATATACAAACAAATGGCCTAAGCATGGACAACTCAGTATCACCAGTTCTAGCCAGTATTTCTATGACACAAGTAGAAACACAAGCAATTAACACAGCATTACATCCACCACTATACTGGTACAGACATGTGGACGACACGATTGCGGGATTCAAATCTACAGAACACATACTTAATTTTTTCAATCACATTAACTCTATACATCCCAAAATTAACTTCACATGTGAACAGGAAGAAAGCAATCAAATATCATTTCTTAACCTCAAAATTACAAGAACCGATACACAGTTTAAAACAGAAATCCACTGAAAAATCACCCATACTGGACTATACATTCCTTGGGACTCACCACATGGAACAAAACAAAAACTCAACATACCAAGAAACCAAATAAACACAGCCATAAAACTATGCTCGCCAGATAAAATTAACGATGAATTAGACAAAATAAAACAATACTTCATCAACATCAATAAGTTTTCTCCACAAACCGTAGAAAACATTATATGCACACACCTAGACAGAAAGCAAAATCAACTAACAAAAATAAATGTCTCACGAATCAAAAAATCACAAAACCATATACTGCTGCATACCATATATTCCCGATATCAGCAGTAAAATAACCAACATTTGGCAAAAACTATTAACAAAATATGACATTCCAGTTAATACCAAATTTATTCAAAAACCAGGCACAAAACTGAGGTCTATACTATGTAAAAACTACACTGACAAACACCACACCAGCATTATTTATAAAATACAATGTGATAACTGCCACGACTTCTATATTGGAGAAACAAGTAGAAAAATGGAAACCAGATTCAAAGAACATAAAATGTCACCACACGTTTTCAAACACTGCAAGTCAAATAAACACAACATAACCATAGAAAACACTCAAATACTAAATAAAGAAACAAACAAAAACAAACACAAAATTAAAGAAGCCTTACTTATACAACAACATAAACCCAAAATAAACCAATACAAAGGAACACCTTTATACCTATATTAAAAAAATAATATAATAAATAATAATAATAAAAATAAATAATATAAAATTATATATTCAAACATCTAAGCTTGCACTCTACATTCCGACACTCAGTTACACAACCCCTTTCAAACATGTGGTCAGCTTCCGGTCAGGTATCTCTTTTTTTTTTTTTTGTGATATAAATACTTTCGCAACAAAGTATTTACCCTTCTTTATATAAATCAATAATTAGATCTCACTTTAAATACTGTGAAGAGTTTGGGTCGACTTCTGAAACTAGCTGTAGAAGAAAGATGTTAAAATGATACCTGAGTTAAAGTTAGAACACGAGCACTGATTTGGAATCTGGGGTAAATATGGGCTAACTGTGACTTATGTATCTCGCCCAGTGATACCAGGTCCTTTGAGTCCGTTTGTAGATGCCACATTGGCACTCCTAGGCTCTCGGGTAACTACCTGTTTTACTCCCTGGGTTACAATTTATTAATTGGTTTGCACTGAAGTGCAGAAGGATAAGAGGTAATCTCTTTGACGTTTAGAAGATTATCTGGGGTAACAAAAGGATAAAGACCTCGGATTTCTTATTACTGTATTCTTAAGGTAATTGAATGAGACGACACAACTTTAAGATTCGGAAAAGACATACAATAGTTGAGAGATTTTTATTTTTTAACAGGGTGATTGTTTTATAGAACAAGCTGATGCCGACATGCATAGAGACCAGCACTTTACGAGACCTTAGTTGATTTAGTTATGAATGCTATTTCAGCACGTGTACTGACGTAATAACATTCTGTCTTTAATTGACCACTGTGTTTCAAGTAGCATGTTTTTATGCACTACTGTCTCATATATCACTTTCTAGAGAAGTAGTCATTGTGAAGGTTATCAATTGATATACAAGTAATGATTCAAATGTTTTTATTGTTGTAAAATTCCATCTCATGTTGGTTACAAAGGCAGTTTTAATTATTTACTACAGTTTTGTACATTGCGTGCCGTCCGGTACAAACTACGTAAAAAAAAACAACAGGTTTTTTTGTATGAATGACCCAGTGACGAATAAGTGTCAAAATGTAGATAACAGTTTATAATAAAGAGGATATAATAGTAAACTAACAGAATGAAATGTAGATAACAGTTGATAATAACGAGAATATAGTAATAAACTAACAGAATGAAATGTAGATAACAGTTGATAATAAGGAGGATATAGTAGGAAACTGACAGAATGAAATGTAGATAACAGTTGATAATAAGGAGGATATAGTAGGAAACTGACAGAATGAAATGTAGATAACAGTTGATAATAAGGAGGATATAGTAGGAAACTAACAGAATGAAATGTAGATAACAGTTGATAATAACGAGGATATTGTTACAAACTAACAGAATGAAATGTAAATAACAGTTGATAATAAGGAGGATATTGTTACAAACTAACAGAATGAAATGTAGATAACAGTTGATAATAAGGAGGATATAGTAGAAAACTAACAGAATGAAATGTAGATAACAGTTGATAATAAGGAGGATATAGTAGGAAACTAACAGAATGAAATGTAGATAACAGTTGATAATAAGGAGGATATTGTTACAAACTAACAGAATGAAATGTAGATAACAGTTGATAATAAGAAGGCTTCAGTAATAAACTAACAGAATGAAATGTAGATAACAGTTGATAATAAGAAGGCTTCAGTAATAAACTAACAGAATGAAGTATAGATAACAGTTGATAATAAAAAAGATATAGTGATAAACTAATAGAATTATATGTAGATCAAAGCTCTTTGTGACTGTAGCTAATCTGACTAAATACATGATAGTAACTAGATTTATTATTTAATTAGCAGTTTCTTTCATCAAATACATGAAAGGTCTTAATTCCACCTTAATTACGTCACCCTTTTTATCAGTGGCCAAATAAACAATGTATATATGGACACAAACATATTGTGTAATGCCTTCTTTTATTTGTTTTCAAACCTCGAAAATCTTATATATCATCACTAGACAGGCCTTGATGAAGTTTTATCCTGACTGTCTGAAGAACTGGAGGAGCTGGATTTTTATGAGAATCTCTAACTTTCGTAATTTGTAATGACTAAAGACCCACTTGAATTAAAAATGTATCTCAGAACGTCTGGTATGGATATTTACAATTTTACAAAAATAAAGCAGTGAACAACGGCTTCGATAGGTATAGCTCTTCATGGGCTATAATGTGGGCTTGTTCAAGCACGATTTACTTGAGCATTAATTGGATTTCTAACTAATCTTTATCATTCAACTCTGATTGGCTAGTGGAGACACTAAAGTGTTCTTCTAATGTTTCCTCTGACAATAAATCATTATCGACTAATGTTTCAATTATATGTTTTTAGGTAATTTTTTCTCATTGATTTTATAACCTCTAACTATGATTTTGACAATTTTGGGCAATATACTTTTATTAATTTTTACTAGTTCTTCGAGGAAGTAATTCAAGAAACCTTTCATAATCAGACACGTTCAAACCTTGTTGTTACTTATAAATATTATGATTTTAGTTTTAATTTATTTCGAATTTTGTCTTTGATTCAGATATTGGACACAAAGCCCTAACTTGTTATATTACGTATTATAATTTATCTCGGACGAGTCTCCGATTAATTCTACTGAGTTTTCTGTTAGGTCTAGAACTGATTATGCTATTGATGGTCCACGACGAGCAAAGTAATTCTGACTCTATATTATTATTCCTTGCTTAAGCTAGCACTGTATTTTCTTGGCTTACCTCACACCTTACAAACTGATTTTTATCGACGAAGAAGTACTAGTAGAAATACTGATGTCCGAAGTTAATTCACTGAAGTTAGACAATTTCAGTATCATCCGAAATCCCTAAAAGTTCCTAGCTAAATTCTGCAGTTTTCCGACTAATAAACACTAATCACAATTGCAGCTTCCGTGGCTTATAGTGTACTGACTATAGTGACAAATAATATTAACTGTCTCTCGGCTCTTCGGTTTTATATACAAATCACGCAAGATTCACGAACGTTCAACAATGTTCGAAAACACATAAACCACATATCGTTGATTCTTACTCTCAAGAATCTTCTGTACATTTATAGAACAAACGGGACTTGCAAAATACACATTCAACAATATACGTCACATGCATAAAAAGAAGCGTATATATTAAAATAAACGTATAACAGTAGATCCGTCACAGTAGCTAATCTGACTATTAAACATGAGAGTAACTATCTTTGCAACTGTAGCTAATCTGACAAAACAATAGTCACATAAATGAAAGCTAGCCCGAAAATTTAAATAAAGATATTACATTTAGTTTAAGCTGTTCCAGTTTTGCGTGTAGAAACTCTTCATTTACATTAACATAACAGTTTTGTTTTACAGTAGCCTATGAAAGTAGCTGCGAGAAAACCACAGGATATATATTAGTGGAATTAAATAATTACATTCAAATGAAGTTAAATGAATAAACAAAATTATGAGGAAGGACTGTGTGACAAATAACAAATCCCAACCTCTGATAAATTACACAATAACCACAAAATTTCGAGCCATAAGCAAAAAAACATTAACGTGAAATAAAATATGCTGCATATTTTCAAAAAAGGATTCTGAGGTACAAACTACAAAGTGGGATTATAAAATGTATCCTAGGTATTAAATAAATAGAAAGAAAGTAAAATCAGAGAAATTCTAGTAAAATTTATTTTTATTTAAA
The DNA here is from genome assembly GCF_004210375.1 of Tachypleus tridentatus. Classification (NCBI taxonomy): domain Eukaryota; kingdom Metazoa; phylum Arthropoda; class Merostomata; order Xiphosura; family Limulidae; genus Tachypleus; species Tachypleus tridentatus. The sequence goes on from NC_134828.1 coordinate 6,420,038, forward strand.
AATTAAGTCATCAAAGAACGTAGCACTACTTTATGCGAATGTACACCTTGAGCCGCATATTACAGCACGACAGTCACAGCAAACTGTCACTTTACAGATGTTATGTTAATTAGTACCTCTACCATATTAGCATGAATACTACCTTCAAGAGGCAAGTTTTATCTTACTTACATCCAGATGGTAGTATCTTATTTTCATCTTTTTATGTTTATCTTTTTCTTATTCAAACTTGGGAGAGCAGTCACCTTCCTACAGTGAAGGGTGATATAGATGAGACGTTATGGGCTTGAGCACCCACATCTCGCTCTCCTAATTTCTAATAATCTTACGTGAGACTAACGAATTGGAGGTTAAGACTGATAGACAGTGTATCCCACTGCAATGTGAGTCTTATGTCAGAAATCACCTCCAAAGCCAAGAATACATTTTATAATCCCAAGTTGTGGCTTGTACCATAGGATTCTTTTACAAAAATATGCAGCGTATTTTGTTTAATATTAATGTGTTTTATTTATGGCTTCACATTTATGGTTATAATTAATCAAAGGTTGGGATTTGATGTTTTTAACGCAGTTCCTCATGATTTACTTTACTTGTTTCGCTTAACCTAGATATAATTATTTAATTTCACTAATATATGGCCCAGCATGGCCATGTGGGTAATGCACTCGACTCGTAATCTCAGGGTCGCGGGTTCAAATTCCCGTCACACCAAACATACTCGCCCTTTCATCCGTGGGAGCGTTATAATGTGATGGTCAATTCTACTATTCGTTCATAAAAGAGTAGCCCAAGAGTTGGCGGTGGATGGTGATGACTAGCTGCCTTTCTTCTTGTCTTACACTGCAAAATTAAGGACGGCTAACGCAGATAGCCCTCGTGTAGCTTTGCGCGAAATGAAAAAGAAACACCAAAAATACACTGTTGGCCAAAATCTTATGGCCAATAAACATAAAGAAAAAATATGCATTTTGCATTGTTAGACTCAACCACTTATTTGAGTAGAGCTTCGAAAGATTAAAATAAGAACAGGGAAAATAAAAATAAACTTTTTTAGCATTTAATAGGGAAAATGTAAACACTATGAAATTAGACTAAATACTAGCTGGTCAAAAGTTTAAGACCATACTGAAATGAAGCGTTAGTCGGTAAACACGTAACGAAATTTAGTCGTTTGTGTTCAAGCATTAGCGTTCTCAACATCTCCCACTGACATCTCCTATGTTACATTGGGTAAAAATATGGCAAAGGCTAAAAAGTTGACAGAGTTTAAACGTGGCAGAATTGTCGAGCTGCAAAAGCAAGGTCTCTCTCAACGTGTCATCACTGGTAAGATTGGATGTAGTAAAGCTGTTGTTGTAAATTTATTAAAAGACCCCGAGGGATACGGAACGAGAATTTCAAGTTGTCGGCCCAAGAAAATTTTGCCGGCGTTGAGCAGGAGGATTCGACGGGTTGTTCGGCAAAACATCAGCCGATCGTCGAACCAGATTGAGGCCCTTGCGGACGCAAAATGCAGCTCAAGAACAATAAGACGGCATCTACGAGAGAAAGGCTTTAAAAACCTAAAATGTCTTCAAAGGCCACGCCTCCTTCCACACCACGAAACAGCTCGGTTAAACTTTGCTGAGAAGCACCAAACATAGGATGTAGAAAAGTGGAAGAAGGTTTTGTTCTTTGATGAGAAAAAATTTAACCTGGATGATCCAGATGACTTCCGATGTTACTGGCACGATAAGGATATCTCACCGGAAACATTTTCTACAAGACACAGTGGAGGAGGTTCCATCATGATCTGGGGTGCTTTCTTCTTCCATGGGACAATGGAGCTGCAGGTTATACAGAGGCACCAAACAGCAGCTGGCTACATTGGCATGTTGGAGAGAGCATTCTTATTGACTGAAGGCCCTCACTTGTGTGTAAATGGATGTATCTTTCAGCAGGACAACGCTGCAACCCACAATGCCCGCAGGACAAATTACTTTTTCATGGCGAATAACGTGATTTTATTTGACTATCCAGCGTGTTCATCCGAACTGAACCCCATTGAACATGTTTGAGGGTGGGTTGCAAGGGAAGTCTATAGAAATGGACGTCAATTCCAAACAGTGCATGATCTTCGTGAAGCCATCTTCACCACTTGAAATAACATTCTAGCCAGCCTTCTGCAAACGCTTATATCAACCATGCCAAAGCGAATGTTTGCAGTTATTCGCAATGACGGCCGTGCAACTCACTACTGAGACCTTTGTTGGGTTTTTCATACCCTGTTTAGAATTTATTTTTTGTATGGTCTTAAACTTTTGACCAGCTAGTATTTAGGCTAATTTTATAGTGTTCACATTTTCTTTATTAAGGGTTAAAAGGTTTTTTTATTTTATTTTCCCTGTTCTTATTTTCATCTTTCGAAGCTTTACTCAAATAAGTGGTTCAGTCTAACAAAGCAAAATGCATATTTTTTCTTTATGTTCATTGGCCTTAAGATTTTGGCCAGCAGTGTATATATATATGCGTTCAATGAGTATGATATTTTCCACTATTTAAAGCTGTTTCAATAATTATTATTATCTTTAACAATTTCGTGGCCTAAAGATATTTTTCGCGGCATGTTTTATTCCATTACGATTTAGTTCAGCCAAGCCTAGAGAGTTGAACATCCTCTGACACGTTTCCATTTCAAGGTGCTTCGGTTTTTTCGACAGCTTTAACTCATACTAACTTGAAGACCTGTTTATTTGCTGTAAGTGACCTAGCAAACCTTGCGGCACGTTCATCTGAAGATATTGTTTATTCGTACCGAGGCAACGTGCAGAACCTGTTGGTGGCCACGGACGTGTTTCTCCACTTCTCACAAGTTAGTTTTGTGTTTGTTGTCGTTTGGTGGGTAACGTTTGTGGAGTGGCGTTTCTGTTCAACGCCGACACCTCAAAATAATATGTCTGAATAAATCTCAGTTTCTTTAAATTAAACGATGTTTCATGTGAACTAAACGTGAAGAAATCTGAAATTTCTAAACGTTAAATGCTCGTTGATAAATGTCTTCTGATTTCGTGAGTCAATTTAAAGGTCAATGACTGCAGAAAGAACAAAAGCCAACACTGCAACAGAGGTGGGTGACTATTGGTCTTTTTAATACATCAAACTTTCAGGATCTGAATAGGTAACGATTATTATACTATATTGGCATTCTGTTGGAGGTTTAACCTATGCTATCATCTGTGTGCTACATACAGATTTTGATTTTTTAGTGAAAATTTTATTTTTATATTTCTCGTATTGGCAACTCTACTAGCAGTTATGCAGTCAATCTGTTAATAGTCGGCTTGCGATATTTGTGACAGGCACAGCACAGTTAGCCCACTGTTTAGTTTTTGCTTAACAAGAACTTCGTATAATTATAAAATATATTCTCTACTCTTTTCTTTAACGCGGTGTTTCTATGTTCTAGGTTTCACATTTATTTACGACTATTTTCGTATATGTGTACTTAATAACTATTAAAAATTGGGAAAAAACCCAAATCATAATTTAAAAAGAACTCTCATTGAAATCATTTTGGAATTTTTCTCGCTTCTGTTCAGGCATCTTTCTCACTTCTGTTCAGGCATCTTTCTCACTTCTGTTCAGACATCTTTCTCACTTCTGTTCAGACATCTTTCGCGCTTCTGTTCAGACATCTTTCTCACTTCTGTTCAGGCATCTTTCTCACTTCTGTTCAGACATCTTTCTCACTTCTGTTCAGGCATCTTTCTCACTTCTGTTCAGACATCTTTCTCACTTCTGTTCAGGCATCTTTCTCACTTCTGTTCAGACATCTTTCTCACTTCTGTTCAGACATCTTTCTCACTTCTGTTCAGGCATCTTTCTCACTTCTGTTCAGACATCTTTCTCACTTCTGTTCAGGCATCTTTCTCGCTTCTGTTCACGTAATTTCAGTGATATTTTAGTAACTTTTTTAATTACGCTTCTTTTAACAAAGGTTCGTATATTGTAGGTTCGAAGAGTCGACCGTTCCACTGTAGGTTTTATTTGTTATTACGCACAAAGATACACAAAAAGCTTTCTGTGCTCTGCCTATCATGGATATCGAGACCCGGTTTCTAGCAGTAAAGGTCCACAGAAGTACCACTGTTCCACTGGGGATTACACTATAGACTACAATACAAACTGGACAATATATCAATTTGAGTAATAGTAAATTTAATCTATAGAGGTCTCTAGTTCTAAAGCTGAAATACGTAGAAGAGGATGGTTTCTGTAGTGTAGCTGTGGTTTCTAAATCATACAAACGAAGGATGGTACCTAGTAATTTCATTTTCAACTTAGAGAAAGCTTCTTGTGTTTTTGTGGTTTTCAAATATTATGCCTACAATGATTTACACAATATATCATAAGAACAGTAATTTTGCCACAAATTAAATGCAAATTATTAATACTTGTTACAATTCAAACTATTGTGTTTCATGTTATAAAGCTATTGTGTTGCATGTTATAAAGCTATTGTGTTGCATGTTATAAAGCTATTGTGTTGCATGTTATAAAGCTATTGTGTTATATGTTATAATTTACCCCGAAAGAGTTTCCAATTTATTATGTTACGTGTTACTACTTCAAACAACCAAAAGTTTTAATTTGAAGTAACTTGAACATCGATATGTTTTAAATGCATGATATTCGACAATAATGGCCCGGCATGGCCGAGCGCGTTAAGGCGTGCGACTCGTAATCTGAGGGTCGCGGGTTCGCATCCGAGTCGCGCTAAACATGCTCGCCCTCCCAGCTCTGGGGGCGTTATAATGTTACGGTAAATCCCACTTTTCGTTGGTAAAAGAGTAGCCCAAGAGTTGGCGGTGGGTGGTGATGACTAGCTGCCATCCCTCTAGTCTTACACTGCAAAATTAGGGACGGCTAGCACAGATAGCCCTCGAGTAGCTTTGTGCGAAAATTCAAAACAAACAAACAAATTTGACAACAAGGTTGATACACAGTTTACATACATTTCTATATTAAGCTGAAACAAACATAGATATTAAAATATTTATCTAATAGGAAACCAGTTACGCGCTTTTCTGCTATAAAATTTAACAATTGAAAATCGTTTGTTAATCTACCATTGATATTATAGCCAACAGGTGGTTAGTATGCGTAAGAATTATTTTAAATTATTAAAAGCAAAATAAAAAAAAAGTAAAACGAAGTAATTGTAAGGGAAAGAACAAAAACATTAAGAGAACAGCGCTTCTAACTTCTTTTAAGCGGTTTAAATCAGTGGGGAGTGTGAAATGGAAAGGAAACTCGATTTTATTTGATACAAAATACTGAGATATATCTTGTATTTGGTTTCGGTGACGTAAATGAAATGTTTAAGACAGCGTAACATCACCAACGCTGCTATTGCTGTAAGAAATAGTTTACTTAGCTGGGAAGTCCAAAACATACCGAGCAAAGTTATAACTGCGATATAAAGTAGGTAGAGGGCGTATTTTTCTCGAGAAATTTTAAGTAATTTGTCTTATTGCTGATTTGTTATGAAGTCAAAGCTTCACAATAAACTATATTTGCTATAGTCACAGCTGTTTCTGAAACTCGATATTTAACTTCGCAAGTCCTCAGAATTACCACTTAACTCCCGGAAAGGAGTTTACGAAAAGGAGTTTGTGTTATTTTTCAAGTATTTTGGTATAAATACACAGATATATTGCTTTCTTCCAAACCTTCTAGCTACCAAATATTACACAGTGACTTAAAATAAAAATCTTAATTTCAAAATGAGGCTCTTTCGTTTGTTCACATTGAATATATTTTTCGTGATGATGAGAAACTCACTTGAAGTAAAAATGTATTCGGCTGATATGGGTATTAAAACTTTAATGAAAATAAAGTACAGAACAACGTTTCGACCTTCTTAGGTCATCTGTCCTTTATTTTAATTAACGTTTTGATACCCATACCAGCCGTCTTGAGAATACATTGATATATTTTTATATTCTTTGATAAATTGTGTCTCCACAACAGACAATTGCCGTCCATTTTAGTCTCCACAACAGACAGTTCAAAGTCCATTTTAGTCTCCACAACAGACAGCTGCCGTCCATTTTACAAAGCTTCATCACATTTTCAAGGTGGTTAAAAAAAAGTCCAGTAATTTAAAACATGGATCCAATAAACAATCAGTTCAAAGTCCAGATGCTTGCTTAATCTGGTATTTATTGTCTTGAAAAGAAAACATCTACATAATTACTCATGTACCAAAAACATTTTGACTATTTTACAAGTGAAGAGAAACAAAAACACCAAACTCACTTAGAAACATATTCTATAGGCGTAACTGAAATATGGACTTTAAATTAATGCAGTGAATAAGCATATGGTTCATATGTGCTAAAGTGTTTCGTCTGAAATAAGTAAATATAAAAACAGGAACGTTTCGTTTCGGCGATATAGCATAACTTATTGCAGATATTTTGTAATTGAAAATATAATTAAGTATTTTATTTAGTTCTAATAAACGACCTACAAAAAGGTTAAAATTCGAAGTTCAAGTTTAAAATACTAGATGTTTCCCTATTTATGTTTTCTACCCTCATCATCACATAATGAAACAATGTTTTTTCTTTTCGTTATTTTATCATTCAACCGTTTTACCCTTATTATAGCCCAGCATGGCCAAGCGTGTTAAGGCGTGCGACTCGTAATCTGAGGGTCGCGGGTTCGCATCCCCGTCGCGCCAAACATGCTTGCCCTTTCAGCCGTGGGGACGTTATAATGTGACGGTCCATCCCACTATTCGTTGGTAAAAGAGTAGCCCAAGAGTTGGCGGTGGGTGGTGATGACTAGCTGCCTTCCCTCTAGTCTTATACTGCTAAATTAGGGACGGCTAGCACACATAGCCCTCGAGTAGCTTTGTGCAAAATTCCAAACAAACCCTCAAAAAACTCTTATTATAAATCAGCAAAAATTGGGCTAAAAATTTTCTCACGTGGAAGGTGACAAAGATTTTTGTCACAGTTTGTCAGGACGTGATTGAGTTTTTACTAAAATATGTGAGTTATGTAATAAAGCTGACAGGATGGTTATCCTAAACCAAAGGTTATCAGACCATTCACAATATATAGGAGAGAGAGAGCTCTCCTTGAGTATTTGTGAATATGTTTTAAATTTTAGATTAAACAGTTTAGTAAATCATGTATTCGTAAATGACTCTTCTTAAAGCTTTATCCTCAAACCATAACTTCATTTTTATCCATATGTTTTTTTTAAAAACATTCATTCCAATATGTTAATTTATATATAGAGAGCACATTAGCATCTTTTTAACCAACTGTTTCAATGCTTGGTTGATTAATTGTTTGGTGAGAGACGATTTGGAGTACAAGCACAATTTTTGAACATTTGGTATAACGACTTAAGAGCAACAGGATAGTGATTTAATAAGACTATATATAATTTAATTAGTGGTCACTTCGATTATTGAATTTGTTCTTATTGTCTTTCGGAACATAACTTGATTTTCATTGTTTTATACAGCTAAACAAGGTCATGTGTATTTTTCTTTCTTAAGAACAATTTATTTGGTTTCTGCGAATTAGCGTAGACTAACTTATCCAATTTTTATGTAACTCTTACTTCATAGACCGGAAAAACCTGAACTGACCAGTTAGAACACTTACTACTTTCCTTATGTGTTAACTCACGACGTTATGATGCACAAAAGCCGTGTTTCATCCTGACACATACTCGAACGATAACGAACTGAAACAATCATGGCTGACGCTCTCGTTTCGTTTCAGTAGAAAGATCCCAAAGTGGTTTCTGCGAAACTTGTGGTTGCTGAAGCAGAGTACCACCGAGCACACATCAGTAAATATTTGAATAAAAATATTTTTGAAGCAAAATAATAAAATCTTTGATCGTTATTGTGTTCTTATCAAGAGGAATTTTACTCAGCTGTTATAGTTGTTAAGTTTTTATTGTTGTTTCAAACTCTGCCATTTGTGTTATTTACTTCATGCTGTACGGTTTCGAAGCATAAATAATATGAGAATTTACAATTTTTATTGTGCCTTATACAATATTTTTATCTATTCAAATAATTTTATTCTTTATGGTATATTTAAATGAAAATAACATTCATGCTACATGGTCGTATGTTAGCAGCAAAAAGATTTGTTAAAGTTATAAAGCGATGTTTTTGTTGAGTTTTTTATGTCCTAGTAGTTCCTTAACAAATGATATCAGGCTGACGATTTTCTTTCCTCCAGTGTATTTTTAAAATATCTTTTGCTTATTTATTATTTTTATTAAAAATATTACCACACCATAGTCAGTTAGGAAGTATCGTTGATAATGTACATACAAAAGTATGACACAATTTGAACAGACGACAAAGAAAATGTTAACACTGGATAACGTTTGAATCAGGTTTTGTCAGGTGCAGCTAGTTTGCCTATTTCTTTACCTATTTAAGTCACATGTAAACATAATCAGTCTCGTCATTAAATCAGATATAATTATTTTTGTTTTTATGACATTTGCACTCGAGCAAAATATGAACTATTGCATATCAGCTACTTAGTTTTGATTTGTTTTGAATTTCGTGCAAAACAACAAGAGGGCTACCTGCGCTAGCCATCCCTAATTTAGCAGTGTAAGACTAGAGGGAAGGCAGCTATTCATCATCACCCACCGTCAACTCTTGGGCTACTCTTTTACCAACGAATAATGGGATTGACCGTCATATTATAACGCTCCAACGGCTGAAAGGGCGAGTATGTTTGATGGGGATTCGAACCCTCGAATTACGAATCGAGTGTCTTAACCACCTAGCCAAGCCGAGCCGCATCCGTGTGAAGTGAATCTGTATAATTATAGAAAATGTAAAATTAATATATTATTATATTATTATAGCTGATTCAAGATATTTGTTATATCGTAACTCAGAAAGTGTCCCTTTCAACAACAGTTTGTTGAATCTTCACTAGGATTTTAAAAATTGTTCGAAATCACACACTAGCAGGAAGAGGGTTAGGAATCGTAGGTGTTCGACCGCAGCCACAGTTTTTGTAATAATGTTAACCAATTATATATTATTGTTATATATTTATATAGTTATGTATTTATATAGATATATATTTATATAGTTATGTATTTATATAGATATGTATTTATACAGATATATATTTATATAGTTATGTATTTATATAGATATGTATTTATATAGTTATGTATTTATACAGATATATATTTATATAGTTATGTATTTATATAGATATATATATTTATATATTTATAGATATATAATTATATACGTATATACTTGTGGTATTTAATTTCTACAGTCTGCATTTTTCTGATCTAGTTTTAGTTTTTGTTTCGTTGTTTTAAACAGTTACATCCAATGTCCTCTGTTGACACTTCGTAATTGGATGCCGAAGCCATTTTGCTACTACTTAAAACAGTAGTATAAGTTGACAGTTAGTAACTATTCTGCATGTAGATAGTACAGTACGTTACTATAATAAAACATGAATATTCATGTTAACTTAATCATAACTCAGCTATACACTGTTACAACAGAATGATGATTTGTCAACTTTTCATTGGCTGTTTATGTATTTTACGTAATTAACTATGAAATTGTGTAAGAAATATTTCATGCAAAATTACTTTCAGTTATAGCACCAATTTTATACAGATTTCCTTAGGAGTGGCTGTTCCTAAGGCCCCCCAACATTAAGATCTTTTGCGTGCATATTGTGCTTTTGAACTCATAAAGAATATCCCTCTATTTCAAATATTGTGCGTACGATCCCGTAAATAATTACTAAAATAGCACGTAAATTATAAAATATAATTTAGCTGTTTCGGTACGGAAACTTTTTAGGGTTAAACATCAAATTGAAGCGTCATATCTTCTTTTTTTATCCAAATAATATAAAAAATCACATAAATAAGTGGTTATTTATTGGGAACTCGAGAAACAAACAGAACGTTTTTGAAACGCCTTTAACGGTTTTATATCCGTTTTCGCGTGCCACATCTACCTTTGTATTATTAGGCAAGTTCACGACTTAGAATTATTTTGTATTTCGGCCGTTTCTTCTTCACACGGTGTAAATAAACAATATGCTAGATCATGACGAAATTCGTCCTTTCCTACTTTTATTTTCCTATAGGAAACAGCGAAGTAAAACACGTTTGTTTGCTCTACATGTCATCCAAATAAAAAATGAATGATCGTGAAGTGCTAACAATTGTTAACTATTTTCTGACGTATCTATCTCAGGAAGTGTAACAAACTAAAAGATAGTATAATGTAGCCGCACGTTTCTCGTTTTCATTTATATGCTGGAATACTTGTTAGGCTTTAGGACTTGAACAAAATTCTCATGTTAAGATCTTAGAATATATTTAAAAGTATGTCCGTTTAAACTACCATTACGGGAGTAAATATATATACATAAGTAAAATAAGAACAACTACAACTTCTATAAAAATGATTAAATCCAATGGAAGGACAGCGTGATTTTTAAACAGTATGTTCAAACCTTAGATAAAATATAATTAAATGTAATTTTATTGAAAGTGCCAGATTGAAAAACAACACAAATATCCAACACCGGTGTACAAATCGTAAGGTGGGCCATCATGTAATGTGGTTTGGTTTGTAGAGGTACTGGCGGAAGTGTGGGGGTACACTGTCTATCCAGTTTAACCTCAACTTCGCTGTCCTAACATATTTCTAAAAGAAGAAATAAAGACAAAAAGCGGTGATCTCGCCCTCAACGTCCCACATCTTTACCTCTTTTCACTGTCTGCAGCCACGTGTGGAAAGGTAGTTGCTCTCTCTCACACAGAAAACAATAATAATAACATAATTAGGATACATTATATCAATGGAGAGACAGCAAATCTGTCCTTGAAGTTAACATTCAAGTCCTCAGTATGATGTTTGGACATTAATACTAAGATGTTAAGGTATCACGAACCCAGAATTTTCACAAAATTTCTAACATAAGGACAAAAACATCTTATAAAGCAGACTTGGTTTTGACACAACACTTCAAAACTTTTTACATCAAGACTGCTAGAGTACTGATAAAAACATGACTTTCTGAGTGTCAGATGAAATCCAAATGTTTCCATTTGTTATTATTATTTTCATATCATTCTTATTTCACAAGGCTACAGTAAACGCAACTATGAATATTTTTTTGAAACCTACTAAAAATGAGCTCTCGCGCTGGTCATACAGCTATTTCTATGCTTATTCTTAAAAGAGATTTTATCACTTTTTCATCGTTACTGGATGGATTTCTCTTTGACTCTATTCAAGCACCGAAGCGTATAGTATAAGCGACTAAGTATGGTGTGCCAAAACCTATGCACAGCTACTTAAAAAAACCCTGTGTGAAGGTTTTAGGGCTATTTTTAACTAGGTTCTTCAAAGTCGAGATTTCCACCATTTAAAATTTTCTAAGTTTTTCATTGTTATCAACGTAAGCTTATCAAATACATCCAAGCGTGGCAGAAATGTAGAAACCATTTAAGTATTGTTACACTAGTCGGAAATGTATTGTTTTAGTAGAATGTGTATACAATATATTTATAACAGTGTCTCCAGCCTTATTATTATTGATTATAGTTTTATAAGAGAACAGTAATGAATGCAGTATTGAATATTCCATATGTAATGAATGGAGTATTGAGTATTCCATATGTAATGAATGCAGTATTGAGTATTCCATATGTAATGAATGCAGTATTGAGTATTCCATATGTAATGAATGCAGTATTGAGTATTCCATATGTAATGAATGCAGTATTAAGTATTCCATATGTAATGAATGCAGTATTGAGTATTCCATATGTAATGAATGCAGTATTGAGTATTCCATATGTAATGAATGCAGTATTAAGTATTCCATATGTAATGAATGCAGTATTGAGTATTCCATATGTAATGAATGCAGTATTGAGTATTCCATATGTAATGAATGCAGTATTGAGTATTCCATATGTAATGAATGCAGTATTGAGTATTCCATATGTAATGAATGCAGTATTAAGTATTCCATATGTAATGAATGCAGTATTGAGTATTCCATATGTAATGAATGCAGTATTGAGTATTCCATATGTAATGAATGCAGTATTAAGTATTCCATATGTAATGAATGCAGTATTGAGTATTCCATATGTAATGAATGCAGTATTAAGTATTCCATATGTAATGAATGCAGTATTGAGTATTCCATATGTAATGAATGCAGTATTGAGTATTCCATATGTAATGAATGCAGTATTGAGTATTCCATATCTAATGAATGCAGTATTAAGTATTCCATATGTAATGAATGCAGTATTGAGTATTCCATATGTAATGAATGCAGTATTGAGTATTCCATATGTAATGAATGCAGTATTGAGTATTCCATATGTAATGAATGCAGTATTGAGTATTCCATAAAACAGTTTTAAATTTTATTCAAACTTTATTTTTTTCGTCCTGGAAAACTTTTCTAAATCCGTCACTTCCCGCCACTGGAAACATTCGATGTTTTACTAATGCGTATTATTGGAAAATTATTTGTTCAACTTTTCTCGCATTAATTTGAAACAGCCACGTTAAGTATTCATTATTTCTCGAGTTCCTTGTCTTTACGTGGGTTTCTGTTATCATTTCAGTGAGCAGATGATTATTTAAGTAGATTTCTATAATTTTACTAATTTTCGTAGTCTGTTGAAATTGTGAGAGCGTATTTTATTATTACTATTCATATTTTTGTTTCACAAGCCTACATACAACAAAATAGTTTAGGCATTTTGCATCATGATCTGGACAGATATACCACATGAAACTTCCGTGACTCATATTTAAAAAGTTTATTATTTTTTATTCAAAGTCGATTTACGTGGTTATTAATACGTTATATATATATGATGTTTTTACGAGCGGGTTCCTTTATACTCAACGTTTGTTAAATGCGTGTTTACACGAAACTCCAGGCACAAAACTACCTGGCTCAGTAAATAATAGTTGAATGGAAAAACAAATCCAATGTGACAGTAAACTGTTGAAAAACATGTAACGTTCAACTAAGTGCAGATGCACGTTTCCCCTGTGGGCTCGGCAGATAAACCAACGTGGCTTTGTTATAAGACAAACACCCTACGCACGTATGTAGTTTAAAATTTATTCTTCACAAATGGAAATAAAACTTTAGAAACAAGATAATTAAACATTGTTATTTTAAGGGAAAAGGGACCTTCAGGAAAGTACAGAAACAAGTTAACCCAAAGATTACATCTTCAAGTCTACATCTAGAGACTCTTTAAAAAAAGGCTGAACAAATTTGATAGTGCTTTAAAGATGGAATCAAAATAGAACTGAAGCAAATAATGGAGACGCTAGTTCCAGCCTCGTTTCTTTATTTTTCTTAGAGTTACCTAGTTACAGACATGAAAACAATACTTTCATTAATTCAAGTTGTTTCTGTATTTTTTATATTAACAATTTTTTAATTGTCTTGTTACTGCATTAAGCCTAATCCTAAATTATCAGTATAGTTCCTAACTTCTACACTTGGATGTTACTATTTAGTAACACTAGAATGTCTTACATCAGATCATCACTTAGGTAATTTTCGATTTTAGGTTCAGAAAAAGAGAAAGTATTTCAAACTCTTTTAGTGTTATTTAATCGATAATGTATGTTCCATTATTATTAATTACTTCCTACCAACGATTCATAAGCTTCTGAATGCCAGTCCTATAAAATTATTGGGGTTTGTAGGAAAATAATGTAGAGAGGGAAGTTTGATACCAACAATATCTCACCAAACGTTTAACAAGACTTTCCTAGGGTGGAGGTCCATTTTGGGCTGTGCTTTAGCCACTTTACCTGCACTGAACCATTGTTTGTGGCACTTAACACTTTTATAAAAAATACCCATTTTTTATCTTCAGTCACTAACCTGTCCAAAAAAGGTGAGTTACGTTCCTGAGAGTGCAGAGAAGTGCAAATGTCCACTCTTGCTCTAAGGTTGGCTTTTGTCAAATCATGGGGGACCCATTTTCCAAGTTTTGATATCTTTACAAGCTGTTGCAGATGACGGTGAACTGTTGAATGAGTTGAATTAAGCTTCTGTGCTAGTTCTTCAACTGTTACAGCACAATCTTCATCAAGTGCAACCAGCAACAAGTCATCATTAAACTCAACAGGATGGCCTGAATCTGGTGCATCACTTAAGCTGTAGTCACCTGATCTGAACTTCTGAAACCACCTTCAACATTTTCTTTCATTGAGACTCCGAACCATAAACACCTTGAATGTTTCATGTAGTTTCTGCTGCACTATTGCTTTTTTTAAACTCATAAAGCATTATATGCCTAATGGGCTCCTCAGCCACATCCATGTTAATAAGGGTTTACTTGATTAATGATCTGAAAAAGTGGAGTTGGGTTAGTTTCTTTTATTTGTCTGAACATTTTTATACATGTTCTTCTACATATTTTAGTCATTAAAGCCTGCTGCAAAGACAGAAATGATGATGCAATTTTAGTATTAAATTTTCGGACATTACTTATGGGATGACTTGATACAAATTATCCACCTT
>NC_134828.1:6735155-6824453 GCF_004210375.1 Tachypleus tridentatus
ATGCATCATGCTACTTTGAATTCATCACGAGGAGTTATTGTTGAGAGGGATTTGAAGAACATCCCTGAGTCAGAGATTTTCGCTGGTTTCTCCACTCAAGGAGTTTCTGCAGTGAGGCGTAAATCCACTGGCAAAGATGGAATTATGATCCACCATCAAGGCAGATTATTTTAATTGCAGGGTATGGCCATACATTCCAAGCCCTCTCCAATGTTTCCATAGATTCCAGTGTCAGAGGTTCAGTCACTCAAAGACGTCATGTTGTGGTTCCCTGATTGTTTGCCTGTTGCAGTGGCAAGGACCATGATGCCTATGAGTGTGAAACAGACCCTCATTGCATCAATTGCACTGGCTCTCACCCATCTTACTTTCATTCTTGTTCTAAATGGTTGGAAGAAAAAGAGGTGCAGCTTTTGAAAACGATCCATAACATTACTTATCCTGAGGCTTGAAAGTTGCTGTTTACAACTTCATCTCAGACATACGCTGCTGCACTTTGTTCCACTACTACAGTGGGAGCGTAGACAGATCTATCTGTGCCTAAAAAAGAATCGTTCTCAAAAGGAACGAAAAGTCTTTTGACCTCCATTGTTAAAAAAGTTGATGAATCAACTTTAACACCCATCTCTGTCCCTTACACACATTCCAACAAACCCCAAGATCCACATCCTTTGGTTCTGGGTACAGGCATTTCCTTGGATACCTCTTTTTCTCCCGCCCAAAGATGCAAAACAATCATTCGTTCACATCCTCAGTCACTGGAATCCCCTTCCAACAGCAAAAACCTGCCAAATCGACCCAGGACAGGATCCATGGAGGTCAATAAACCTCCCTTGAATAAGGACAGCAAGGAAAAAAGATGTGGTCGTAAACAAAAAGGTTTTCCACTCAATTCGCCTACATGTAAATAAAAATGGACACCTTGATATAATGGAACTGTCGAAGTTTACGTTCTAATCTGGATGACATCAAAACACTGATTGTTTCCTAACATGCTGTATGTCTTTCCTTACAGGAAACATTTCTGAAACCTGCCGAGACAGTCACTTTTTGGTGGTTTCCTTTGTACATAAATGACAGGTTGTGTGATGAATGAGTGCATGGAGGGGTGGCACTGTTAGTTGATCAGCATGTGCCCACCCTGTCTTTGCCACTCGACACACCCTTGCCATCCATGTTTCCTTGGGTCATACCATCAATGTTTTTTCTCTCTACCTGTCATTTGGAGAGACATATTATCAGTCATACCTTGATGCTCTCATTGAACAGTTGCTGTTTCCCTTTTTAATCCTGGAGGACTTTAATGGATATAATCTCCTCTGGGGAAGTGCTGATATTGATAGGAGGGGTCGCTCTGTAGAGTGTATGCTCTCTGATCCCAACCTTTCTCTTTTCAATACTGGTTCTTCTACTTATTTCCATGCACCTAGTCAGTCTTTTACTGCTATTGATCTCTCAATTTGCTCTCCTTCATTATTTTCCCATTTTTCATGGAGGGTTGACAATAATCCACGAGACAATAATTGTATTCCTATAATTTTGAGCAGGGGTTTAAATCCTGAGGGGTATACATCCCTCCTTCATTTTAGGTGGGGGGTATGGTGCATACAATCATCCCCCCTACAGTTTGGTCTGTTGAATTGTTTTATTGCATCACAGGCCTACAAATTGTGTGTTTGTTCTTGTGATTGTCATGTTCTTACCAATCGATTTACATAATTAGGCCTAGATGTAGGCTTTTTCAGTAGCCGAAATGTACATCTTTAATATAGGCGTGCTTCTAAGCTTTTCGATCTAAGCAATAGTTCGTAAGTTTTAGTCAGTAGGCCTAAGTATACATACAAGTATCATGGCAACAAGATTACTCTGTGACTACTTGTTTACAGCTTTCAGGTTCACGTAATCAGAGATTACCAACTTGCAAATTGAACAGTCCACATAAGTGGTTGCAAAAATCATCCTCCCCCATCAGGTGTAAAAAATCTATACACCTGATTTTGAGAGAGACTGGCCGTGGTCGATGCCACCTGACCTGTGTGCCCCAGTGGAAGCTGGATCAAGCAAACTGGCCCTCTTTCACTGCTCTCACAAAACTTCATCCTGCCATTGTCTGTAAATTATCAATAGACGACTGTGTGGAAGCAGTAACTAACTGTATTATACAAGCAGTTGCTCAATCTATTCCTGAAACCTCGACACGCTTTCCAATATATCCTCATCCATGGTGGGATCTTGCCTGCCACATGGTACAGAAGGCTCAAAAATGGGTCTGAGATACTTTCCGTAGATATCGCTCACTCTTGAACTGCATCGCTTTCCAGTGGGCCTGTGTACATATTCTGTGGGTAAGACATCAAAGCCAGAAGGAAACTTGGATTACGTTCACAACTGGCATATCTTCTATAACCAGTTTCAGAGTCATATGGGATAAGATTCAAAGATCATTGGGCATAATAATTCTGCCTTCCTCTCGATCTTGCTCTCTGATGGCCAGGAAGTAGCTGATACCCGAAGCATTGTCGATACTGTAGGTGAAAGCTTTTGCTGGATATCTAGCATTTCTGCTTCTTCCTCCACCTTCTTAGCCATCAAGACTTGGGCAGAGCGATCACCTCTTTATTTCGAGCTGATTGTCTCTATGACTGTAATCATCCCTTCACACTGATGGAACTGAAACTGGCCCTTCATTGGTCTGGTAGTACATCAGTTGGACCTGATGATGTACACTATGACATTCTTTGCCATCTATCTCCTGCTTCTCTTGCTATTCTTCTGATTGTTTTTATCTGGATCTGGCAGGTGGATGTTTTTCTTGATGCCTGGCACTAGGCTATTGTCCAACATTTCTCTAAGCCTTGGAAGGATCCCACGATTCCTTGAAACTACCGTCCAGTTGGTTTGATGAGCTGTCTCTGTATGACCTCAGAGAGGATGGTTAATGCTCGTCTTGTTTGGTTCCTCAAATCAAACAATCTCCTGTCATTCACCCAGTGTGGGTTACAACGACAGTGCTCTACCTTGGACCACCTGATTTGACTTGAAACATCAATCAGAGGAGTCTTTCAGTCTTTCTCAAATACAGCATTCTTGTATCAATAGTCTTTGACATTGAGAAGGCTTATGATACAACATGGAGGTATGGCATTTTGCGAGTTACGTGGCCATTTGCCCATTTTTATTACAAATTTTTAAATTGACAGGAGATTCTGAGTTTGTGTGGGTTCAACTCTTTCCCATTCTTTTCCTAAAGAAACTTGGAGTCCCTCAGGGCTATGTTTTGAGTGTCACACTTTCCAATATAAAAATTAATGCCATCACTGAACAACTCCTTCTCACTGTTGCAAACGGACTCTATATCTACGACTTTCACATCTCTTATCAGTCGTTGAACATGAGTTATATTGAGCAGCAGCTACAGACTGCTCTCAATCATTTACTGAAGTGGACTGCAGCAAACAGCTTTAACTTCTCTCCCTCTAAAACCGTTTGCATGCACTTTTGCAGCCAACGTGGTATTCACCCTGATCCTGAACTATGTATCAGTGAAGTTGTGCTGACTGTGGTCCCTGAGACAAAGTTCTTGGGTCTTATCTTTGATTGTAAGCTGACCTTTATACCTCACATCAAGCAACTATGGGTCAAATGTACAAGAGCACTGAACATCCTCCATGTCCACTCTTCCACCAGCGGATCGATGCTCTATGCTAAAGATATATCGTGCTTGTGTATGGCTCTGCTAGACCCTCAGCCTTAAAGATGCTGGACCCCATTCATTATGAAGGACTTTGGCTCTGCCCTGGGGCTTTCAGAGCTTATACATAGAGTCTCATGAACCTTCTTTGCATCTCCACTGTTTGCAACTGTCTTTACTATATGCTTCAAAACTTCGTTTCTTATGAAAGCATCACACCTGGGGTTGTGTTTTGCTTCCTCGGTAGGCCATACTTTTTCAGAACAGACGGTTTGCCATTGCTCCTTTTGGCCTTCATATCCAGGTGCAGTTGGATGAATTGGGTCTGTCTTTGGATAACATTGCTGTATCCACTGGTCAGCCCATTCCACCACAGTTCCAAATTGTTACCTATCTTCAGATCATCTGAGAAAAGCAGACACTCCCGATTGGAAATATTCTCTGCTATTTGGTGAACTTCTTTTGAACCATCCTTCCATTCCTATTTATACAGATGGTTCGAAATCAGGTGACTGTGTGGGCTCTGCCATGGTTTGTTGTGGTTCGGTGGTTGTGCTCAGAATCCCTTCTACAGCTTCTGTGTTCACTGCTGAACTGTACACCACTTCTCTTCCCCTGGATTAAATAGACGCTAAGCAGTACTCAAATTGCACTATTTATACTGACTCACTAACTTCTCTACTGACCCTGGAATTGCTTCACGTTGGTTCATACCCTGTTCTCGCTGATATTCAAAACCGACTGGCCCATTTCACTTTAATATCTACTTCTATCCAGTTTTTCTGGATACCGGGCCACGTTGATATTCGTGGGAACAAGCTCACCAACACCTCAGCTAAATCTATCTGCTCTGGCACTACCACCACTGTGCCTGTTCCATACATGGACTATTATGGTCCTGTATTCAAGGCTTGGCTCTGTGTTAGCTGGCGGTCGACTTGAAACTGATGCACCAGTGTGTAGTCTGTGTAGCACTTAGGTCACAATAGGCCACATTTTACTGCCTTGCCGTCGTTATAACTCTCAATGATGGCACCATTTTAAACATGTTCTGTCCCAAGGTTTATCCATAATGTTAGACAGTGTTATTGGTGATGGTGACACTGTCCACCTTGGTAATGTTTTTAGTTTTTTAAAGGCTATTAATCTTTTTAATGCCATTTAAGTTTTGTTTAATTTATACATTAGACCTGTTTTAATGTGATTCCCTTTTAAGAATCAAATTACATCTAGTTTGATTTGAAATTAGAAACTGGCTATAATGTCAAATAAACCAGGACTGGAAAGGCCAACTTCAGGTGACTAATACTGCTATTTGAACCACCCGTTAGTCATCCTGGTGAGTTATTATTAAAATTTTGCTACAAGTTCTTTCAAACTTTTATTACTTTACTTTTTGAAAATGGCCATAACGTCAAATAATCTGAAACCAGGACTAGAAAGGCCAGCTTCAGGTGACTGACTGTGGTTTTTGTACTTACCTGTTAGTCTTCCTGGTGAGTTATGATAATTACAGTTACACTACAGAAAGTCCTTTACAACTTGTATTACTGTAGTTTTTCTCTTAATGTTGTAGACTAGATGTAAACATTGGTTTTATACTATCTATATATATTTTTTAAACTTTGTTTTGTTTTACCTTAATTTCTTTTTATGAATTTTACTAAATTTACTTTTAATTTTAACTTTTTACTGGATGTTTGGCACAGGTAGCCTAACTGCTTTGTGCCATAGAACAATAAATCAACCGACCAACCAACCAATTGATTAATTATTTTAATTAATTAATTATTTTAACTGTTTTTAGTTTTAAATGAATTCTGATTTTGAAATCTTTTTAAAGTTTAAGTTAAGACAAGAATAATAGTATCTTGTGAAAGTATGTTAGATTTTATAAATTAAATTTACATATGTTGTGATAAAAAATGTAATTCTCTTTTTCATTAACTTGACATCTAGCCTAGAATAAAAAAGTAAACAGTTTCTGATATAAAACTTTGAACAAGAGTTTTTTTAAAGAGACTAGTAAATGTTTTTCATCAAAATATATGTGACAATTAAACTTAAATAGTTGAACTTGTATGATTAAAAATAGATTATTATGATAGGATACCTTACTTCCATCTGTATCATCTCCTGACTTTGGTCACATCTCTCTTTCCTTGAAGAATCTATTCTCGAGGATGATGATGCCTTTTTACACCTCTTGCATTTTCAGTCTACTTTTGTAGACCTTCTTTGACTTTTCTTGACATGTTTGTTACTATTTTTCACTTTCCCTTGTATGCTATGATTCTTACAATCCCTTCTCTATTCTGGCATGACAGGTGGTAATTTTGCTTTTCCCCATCCCCAGATATTCATGTCTGTACTGACCAGTTCCTTTCTCAACTTCATGCTGCTGTCTACATACTTTGACCCCTACACTTTATGGACATGCATGCTTTAGCTAGTTGTATGTTTGAGTTTCCTGCACTTGAATCTCAGATCTTGGAATCACTGATTAAGGCACAGAGATCCCACCCTATATTTTTCCTTTACCCATCTCTCCTGTATCTGTCCTACCCTAACAACCCTTCTGTCTCTATTTATCTGAAGCTATTCATTATTCCCCTGAGGGGATTTTGGTGGATACACATTTCCTTCTTTTCTCTGCACTTTTTTATTTAACTTTGACCCTTAACATGTGGTTTTAATGTATTTACCTAATTCTTATCTGCATGACTTTTGTTTTTGGTTCCTTTTCTGTTCCAATATGCATATAAAGTTTTCTCTCTTGTAGAGAATTGGACTTCTATGGAATTCCTTCTCTTGGAGCTGTGTATATATATGTTGTCTTCAATGGGTGCTGCACAATCAAGGGAAGTTTAATCATGACCTTTTGGATGCCTCTGTTTTTCTTTTTTCTATTCTACAAGTCAACTTTGATTGATGGTTTGGCAGACACAAGACTTCAGCTTGCATTTGTCTTACTTTTCCTCTTCCTAAGTTTCATCTCTTTATGGATGCATCTCTGACAGGATCTGTGGTGTATTTGGATTCTTAAGAGATTTCTGGTCATTGGTCTGTGGTTGAATCGACTCTACACATCAATCTTTTGAAGCTCCTGGCTATTCATCAGGTATTGGATCATTTCCTTATTGCAATACAAAAGTACCATGTCATGATCCATTCTGACCATTGTCTCTTATATCAACCACCAGCAGGATGCCCAATCTCACTTGGTTTGTTTTTAGATATTCAACCTTCTTTTTCTCAACATTTTTGGTTTATTGCTTGTCACATCCCGGGTAATATGAATATTTTTACAGATTGGCTTCCTTGTCCTGACAAGATTTTACCAATAGAATCATCTCTCTCTCTCTCCTAAGGTCTTCCATTTGAGTACCCCATTGCTGGATGCATTTGCTAATCACTTCAATAACAAACTTCCCTGTTCCGATGGCCTGTTCCACAACCTTCAGTTTTTGCTGCAAAAGCATGTAATCAAGTTTGGCCCAGTTTTTATTGGTATGCCTACCTTCTTATCTTATCAATCTTCTTTCATGAATTCTGTCACTTATTCAAAACAGTATGTGTCAAGTTCTTTCCATTAATCTGTTTTGGTCAGCACAGCCATGGTTTCCACTTTCTTGAACCTTTGCCAGTTATCTTTTTCCCTGACACTTCCTATTTTCAAATCCCTTTTTCAGCAACCTCATTCCTCCTCACTCATCCAGTGAAATTCATGCTCCATCTTCATGTGTGGGTTTTGTCCAGTCCTTCTGCAAAGGACTGCCCAACCAGGTATACCTAATTTTAAATCTGCACTGTGAGATCTTCAGAGTCTATAATGCTCACTTATGAGATGGGGTGTTCCACAAGACCATTTGAGTTTCCCATGATAACT
Organism: Tachypleus tridentatus; assembly: GCF_004210375.1. Taxonomy (NCBI): domain Eukaryota; kingdom Metazoa; phylum Arthropoda; class Merostomata; order Xiphosura; family Limulidae; genus Tachypleus; species Tachypleus tridentatus. The sequence goes on from NC_134828.1 coordinate 6,742,736, forward strand.
TGGTTCATAAATAATGTCAGTTTCAAAGTGTACTAACTCATGAACTATCATGATTAAAGCAGTGTTGAGATTGCTGTCTACCCATTTGTTTGTAGTTGAATAAACCAAGACTAGTTTTTTTTTTTACAAAATAAGGTTATTGTGATCATTCTTTGCACAGTCTTATAGTCCTACATTCCTCTCAACTCCCCAGTGTGTGTTTTGGTCCTCCATGTTCTAGTGGAGGATGAGAGTCCTTGCCATTTACCAGTTCCTAGCTCCTCAGAGTATGATGGTATTGTTCTGTTGGTGTAAACTGTGAACTGGAAAACACCTGATGCTGGACTAGAGTTGACCCACTAGTCAATTTCAAATTAGATTTACAACTTTTCTGCTCTAATTAGCAACACATATTTACAGTGGGCAAAGAGTATACCCTGTTTACAGGTTTGGTGTAATCTCTCATCATTGTGACCCTACATATTAGGGTATGACAATCATGGTTTCTCTTTGGATGTCTTCTAAAGAGTGCTCATTTAGGCACATTTTACACTGGCCCCTCTACCATATCAATGTGGGGTTTAGCTATTATGCGAGGGAAGGTAAGGTATTGCACAAGAAGTCAACATTTTTCAATGCTGAAAATATACTTCCGATAAATATTTATCTCTGTTCACACTTCTCACCTGCTCTCCCTACTTCCAGTGCACCTTTTCTTGTCTAATATTGAAGTGTTGAGTGTGAGCTACAGTAAACAGGGAGTTAGCTGTGTTAGGAGAGTTTGGTTTTTCACACCTCTTGGTGGAGAACTAGTCCATATACTCCATTCTCGTGTGTAGATGTATGATGTTAGATGGGAGCACAAGGCTAGTGGTGAGTGTGAGCTACAGTAAACAGGGAGTTAGCTGTGTTAGGAGAGTTTGGTTTTCACACCTGTTGGTGGAGAAGTAGTCCATATACTCCATTTTCGTGTGTAGATGTATGATGTTAGATGGGAGCACAAGGCTAGTGGTGAGTGTGAGCTACAGTAAACAGGGAGTTAGCTGTGTTAGGAGAGTTTGGTTTTTCACACCTGTTGGTGGAGAAGTAGTCCATATACTCCATTTTCGTGTGTAGATGTATGATGTTAGATGGGAGCACAAGGCTAGTGGTGAGTGTGAGCTACAGTAAACAGGGAGTTAGCTGTGTTAGGAGAGTTTGGTTTTTCACACCTCTTGGTGGAGAACTAGTCCATATACTCCATTCTCGTGTGTAGATGTATGATGTTAGATGGGAGCACAAGGCTAGTGGTGAGTGTGAGCTACAGTAAACAGGGAGTTAGCTGTGTTAGGAGAGTTTGGTTTTTCACACCTGTTGGTGGAGAAGTAGTTCATATACTCCATTTTCGTGTGTAGATGTATGATGTTAGATGGGAGCACAAGGCTAGTGGTGAGTGTGAGCTACAGTAAACAGGGAGTTAGCTGTGTTAGGAGAGTTTGGTTTTCACACCTGTTGGTGGAGAAGTAGTCCATATACTCCATTTTCGTGTGTAGATGTATGATGTTAGATGGGAGCACAAGGCTAGTGGTGAGTGTGAGCTACAGTAAACAGGGAGTTAGCTGTGTTAGGAGAGTTTGGTTTTCACACCTCTTGGTGGAGAACTAGTCCATATACCCATTCTTGTGTGTAGATGTATGATGTTAGATGGGAGCACAAGGCTAGTGGTGAGTGTGAGCTACAGTAAACAGGAAGTTAGCTGTGTTAGGAGAGTTTGGTTTTCACACCTCTTGGTGGAGAACTAGTCCATATACTCCATTCTTGTGTGTAGATGTATGATGTTAGATGGGAGCACAAGGCTAGTGGTGAGTGTGAGCTACAGTAAACAGGAAGTTAGCTGTGTTAGGAGAGTTTGGTTTTTCACATCTCTTGGTGGAGAACTAGTCCATATACTCCATTCTTGTGTGTAGATGTATGATGTTAGATGGGAGCACAAGGCTAGTGGTGAGTGTGAGCTACAGTAAACAGGGAGTTAGCTGTGTTAGGAGAGTTTGGTTTTTCACACCTGTTGGTGGAGAAGTAGTCCATATACTCCATTTTCGTGTGTAGATGTATGATGTTAGATGGGAGCACAAGGCTAGTGGTGAGTGTGAGCTACAGTACAAAACAGGGAGTTAGCTGTGTTAGGAGAGTTTGGTTTTTCACACCTGTTGGTGGAGAAGTAGTCCATATACTCCATTTTCGTGTGTAGATGTATGATGTTAGATGGGAGCACAAGGCTAGTGGTGAGTGTGAGCTACAGTAAACAGGGAGTTAGCTGTGTTAGGAGAGTTTGGTTTTTCACACCTCTTGGTGGAGAACTAGTCCATATACTCCATTCTTGTGTGTAGATGTATGATGTTAGATGGGAGCACAAGGCTAGTGGTGAGTGTGAGCTACAGTAAACAGGAAGTTAGCTGTGTTAGGAGAGTTTGGTTTTTCACACCTCTTGGTGGAGAACTAGTCCATATACTCCATTCTTGTGTGTAGATGTATGATGTTAGATGGGAGCACAAGGCTAGTGGTGAGTGTGAGCTACAGTAAACAGGAAGTTAGCTGTGTTGGGAGAGTTTGGTTTTTCACATCTCTTGGTGGAGAACTAGTCCATATACTCCATTCTTGTGTGTAGATGTATGATGTTAGATGGGAGCACAAGGCTAGTGGTGAGTGTGAGCTACAGTAAACAGGGAGTTAGTTGTGTTAGGAGAGTTTGGTTTTTCACACCTGTTGGTGGAGAACTAGTCCATATACTCCATTCTTGTGTGTAGATGTATGACGTTAGATGGGAGCACAAAGCTAGTGGTGAGTGTGAGCTACAGTAAACAGGAAGTTAGCTGTGTTAGGAGAGTTTGGTTTTTCACACCTCTTGGTGGAGAACTAGTCCATATACTCCATTCTTGTGTGTAGATGTATGATGTTAGATGGGAGCACAAGGCTAGTGGTGAGTGTGAGCTACAGTAAACAGGGAGTTAGTTGTGTTAGGAGAGTTTGGTTTTTCACACCTGTTGGTGGAGAACTAGTCCATATACTCCATTCTCGTGTGTAGATGTATGATGTTAGATGGGAGCACAAGGCTAGTGGTGAGTGAAGATTGCTTATAGAGAGGGCAGCATAAATCAAGGAAAACTATTATATGGGATTTAGTGCGGTATTATATCAGATTAATCTGTTTTCAACATTGTAAAATATTGACGTCTAGAAAGATGAAGTTTATAAATTATTATTGTGTAAGCTAAAATTTTAAAGTTTATATTTTTGTAACAATTTGACACTATTATGAATATTAATAGGTTGACTATTTGTACAGATGATGAATTTTGTGCTAATTTAAATTATATAGATCTAAAGTAAGACGTCATTGAGATTATCATTAGCACTGAAGGTACCTAATAAATATTTTAATTTCTAATGATGTGTATATTAGATTATCATTAGCAGTGAAGATACCTAATAAATATTTTAATTTCTAATGATGTCTATATTAGATTATCATTAGCAGTGAAGGTAGCTAATAAATATTTTAATTTCTAATGATGTCTATATTAGATTATCATTAGCAGTGAAGGTAACTGATAAATATTTTAATTTATAATGATGTCTATATTAGATTATCATTAGCAGTGAAGGTACCTAATAAATATTTTAATTTTTAATGAAATCTGTATGAGGTTATTATTAGCAGCCAAAGTATCTGACAAATATTTTAATCATCAACTATATATAATGCATGTATAGTTTCTGTTGTACAATTGGCAAACCTGCATCTTAGAGTTCAAGATCTAACCTTACTTCTTTAGACAAACCTGCATCTTAGACTGCAAGACCTAAACTTACTTCTTGAGAAAAACCTGCACATTAGACCTCAAGACCTAAACTTACTTCTTCAGACAAATGTGTATCTTAGAGCTCAAGCTCTAAACTTACTTCTTCAGACAAATGTGTATCTTAGAGCTCAAGCCCTAAACTTACTTCTTCAGACAAACCTGCATCTTAGACTGCAAGACCTAAACTTACTTCTTCAGACAAACCTGTGTATTAGAGTTCAGGACCTAAACTTACTTCTTCAGACAAACCTATATCTTAGACCTCAAGACCTAAACTTACTTCTTCAGAAAAACCTGCATCTTAGACTGCAAGACCTAAACTTACTTCTTCAGACAAACCTGTATAATAGAGTTCCAGACCTAAACTTACTTCTTTAGACAAACCTGTATATTAGAGTTCAGGACCTAAACTTACTTCTTCAGACAAACCTGTATCTTAGAGTTCAGGACCTAAACTTACTTCTTCAGACAAACCTGTATCTTAGAGTTCAGGACCTAAACTTACTTCTTCAGACAAACCTGTATCTTAGACCTCAAGACCTAAACTTACTTCTTCAGAAAACCTGCATCTTAGACTGCAAGACCTAAACTTACTTCTTCAGACAAACCTGTATAATAGAGTTCCAGACCTAAACTTACTTCTTTAGACAAACCTGTATCTTAGAGTTCAAGACCTAAACTTACTTCTTCAGACAAACCTGTATCTTAGAGTTCAGGACCTAAACTTACTTCTTCAGACAAACCTATATCTTAGACCTCAAGACCTAAACTTACTTCTTCAGAAAAACCTGCATCTTAGACTGCAAGACCTAAACTTACTTCTTCAGACAAACCTATATCTTAGAGTTCCAGACCTAAACTTACTTCTTTAGACAAACCTGTATCTTAGAGTTCAAGACCTAAACTTACTTCTTCAGACAAACCCGTATCTTAGAGTTCAGGACCTAAACTTACTTCTTCAGACAAACCTATATCTTAGAGTTCAAGACCTAAACTTACTTCTTCAGACAAACCTGTATCTTAGAGTTCAGGACCTAAACTTACTTCTTTAGACAAACCTGTATCTTAGAGTTCAAGACCTAAACTTACTTCTTCAGACAAACCTGTATCTTAGAGTTCAGGACCTAAACTTACTTCTTCAGACAAACCTATATCTTAGAGTTCAAGACCTAAACTTACTTCTTCAGACAAACCTGTATCTTAGAGTTCAGGGCCTAAACTTACTTCTTTAGACAAGCCTGTATATTAGAGTTCAAGACCTAAACTTACTTCAGACAAACCTGTATCGTAGAGTTCAAGACCTAAACTTACTTCTTCAGACAAACCTGTATCGTAGAGTTCAAGACCTAAACTTACTTCTTCAGACAAACCTGTATCTTAGAGTTCAGGACCTAAACTTACTTCTTCAGACAAACCTATATCTTAGAGTTCAAGACCTAAACTTACTTCTTCAGACAAACCTATATCTTAGAGTTCAGGGCCTAAACTTACTTCTTTAGACAAGCCTGTATATTAGAGTTCAAGACCTAAACTTACTTCAGACAAACCTGTATCTTAGAGTTCAAGACCTAAACTTACTTCTTCAGACAAACCTGTATCGTAGAGTTCAAGACCTAAACTTATTTTACTTCAATGAATTTCTTTAGCATCTCCTATTTTTATAGTTGAAGTTAATCAGAAAATTAATTTTGCAGCTTGTAAACAGATTATATGATTACCTAGATATTGCTACAGTTAAGCCATTTTATAGACTTACACAAGTAATATGTTCATAGTACAGATGAAGTTAGGAGATTTCATTTAAGTATCATAATGGTGAAGTAACATTACATATAGAATAGTATATATATAATTATATGTTTCTATATATAAATTATATGTTTGTTTTGATTGTCAGAAAGATAGATATATTTTCATATAAAAATGCTAAACCACTATATGCTTGTAGTTTTGAATTTACAACATTGGTTTGATGGATTTTAAACATCTATATGTGTATAAAGTAAAATAGAAATTTATTATTAAATTCCCTATTAAATTCAACAGTGAAGCTAGTAGAAATGATGGGTTTACACTTAAAGGAAAATTGGTGCTCATTATATATGGAATATAAAGTAAACTACAACTTAATAACTATACTTGTTGTTCTACTATCTTCTATAGATCTACCTTCACGGGCTTGACAAAAGAAGAAAACTGCGTTTTGTTTCAGTTTCAGTGAAGTGTTGCTTCTCTAGTGGTAACAACAATTACATTTCTTGACTTGTATACGTATAAGAAACTCGAACCTTACTGTTCAATTGTAAAACATTTTAATTAAAGATGTTTGTATGGTAACTTTTTGAAAATTATCTTTTTGTTCTGGTTCTTTTAGGACTTGCTTTATTGGAAAGGATAATTTACAAATATTTTTTTCTGTTAAGGACTGTACACTTTTCTGTCTTACAGATCTTGTTTGTGGCTGTAATACATATTATTTGATTTCAAGTATAATACTTTTGTTGTTTTTTCTATACCTATTGATGGTGGAGATAAATTTCAGGTTCTTTGTTATACTTCAGTATTCTAGATCATTGTTTCTCAAACTGTTTCAATGATGGGGCACTTTTGACTCTAAAACTACTAATGGAACCTTAAAAAACAATTGTATGTTGGAGTTAAACCATAAAAAAATATTTTTCTACAGTAGGTAACTACACATATAAACATATTTATAGAACATTATTTTTTACATTTATACATACAACACTAAAATCAGGAGTTTGATTCCCCTTGGTAGAGTCAGCAGATAGCCCAATGTGGCTTTGCTATACGAAAACATTCACACATAAATTATAATCAAACAGTTTCTTGTTCAAGAAAGCACTTATGTCTTGGCTTCAAACAAAGTCTTAAAGTTGTTTTTTATTTTTAATAGGGTTTTTTTATCTGTTTTGCTCACAAGTACTTTTAATATTGGAAATGATGCTGGATTCTCACATCAGGTACAGGGTTCAGTCTGGTCTTGTAGCAGTTTCATACAAGTATGTTGTAATAAGGGAAGGAACTCTTATTTGGATTCTCGTGAATTAAACTACTCCAAAATGAAGTGACAAAACTTTGATGAAGCTCTGTTTTAGTGTGGTGTCAGAGGCCATGCTAGCCAAGCTGTCACAATTTTTCAGTTATGAGTCAGTTGTCTCAGCTGTTAGGATTAGCTCATTCTCAGTGTCAACAGCAAGATATCAAATTCAACAGGTCACACAGTATTCTTTGGTAACTGTAATCTAACCTGCTCATTAACATAGAATTTACAATGTCTTTCATGTAAGGTTCAATCATATGTGCTTCTCCCATGAGCTCAGTATACTAACTTACTCTGTAAAATAGCCTTATTGTATTTTTGTTATCTATTAGACAGTTTTCAACAGAGTTAAATTATTAGTAAGTTATTAGCCTTTCTCTTGTAAAAACTAATATCTTTATTTTTACATTTGGAATGTTTTGTTTTCAAATGCTGTCACAGTTTAGCAGGTACTATAGAAATGTTGGATAATATTCTGTTGTATACAATTCACTGTGCTGTAAGGGAATCTTTATCTCCAATGCACATAAATCCATAAGACAAATAGTTTTCATTGTACTTGTATTTGTTTTGCTTGCTTTTAATTTAGTTCATTTGGGTGAGGCTGGTTCATTTTAGAAAGATAGTTTTGTGGTTTTTCAACAGTAAAGATGCATAGCGGTCCACCTTCAGCCACAGTCAGTGTATCATAATAACTTGTTTCTCACTTTAAACTTATTACTTTTAGGTACTGATCAATGGCTAATTAGTATAAATACTAGAAATGTCTGTGATTTGGTTATGTTATGGAATATTTTCAAACCTGATTAACCTGTTGTTTACTTGAAACACTATCACTGGTGGCTAACTTACAGCAAGTCATAAGTTAAGCTCCAACTGTGAATGAAATAGTTTATGACAAAGAGGATACGGTGTGGTCTGATTTGTGCACTTACAAACCTTTAAGCTGTACCTGATTTTCTCTGTTATTCTGACTACACAGAATTTCCTTTCAGACCCATTCGATATACCATAATGAATTTCAAGGCCTGTGGAACACATATTGGGAAACACTGTTCTATATGACTTAACTCAGAAGAGAATTATTTCAGTAAAGCCTGAGTTGATTTGTAACTGTACTATTATTTAGGAACTTTTACTTGCTGTTTTCGTTTAATTCACCTGCTATTTATTATTTATAGTACCATATTTATAATATATTTTTCTGTTAAGGATTCAGCTGTTAAATCAAGTGTAAGGGTTTCATTATAATAAGTAACCTATATTTTAGAAGCTATAGATGTTTTCTGTTGAGTGTTAACAAACAGGAATAAGTTACTGGAAGCAGTTAATGCACTATGCTTAAAGCTGTTAAATAGATACCAGGTTGGATTTTTTTTTTTACTGCAAGAATATTTTAGTCACTAAAAAGTTGTGTATTTAAGACTATTTTATATTGAAGTTGTACTTACAACAGTAACCTTAAACTGTGATTTATTATACTGAAGTTGTACTTACAACAGTAACTTTAAACTGTGATTTATTATACTGAAGTTGTACTTACAACAGTAACTTTAATCTGTGATTTATTATACTGAAGTTGTACTTACAACAGTAACTTTAATCTGTGATTTATTATATTGATGTTGTACTTACAACAGTAACTTTAATCTGTGATTTATTATATTGATGTTGTACTTACAACAGTAACTTTAATCTGTGATTTATTATATTGATGTTGTACGTACAACAGTAACTTTAATCTGTGATTTATTATACTGAAGTTGTACTTACAACAGTAACTTTAATCTGTGATTTATTATACTGAAGTTGTACGTACAACAGTAACTTTAATCTGTGATTTATTATATTGATGTTGTACGTACAACAGTAACTTTAATCTGTGATTAATTATACTGAAGTTGTACTTACAACAGTGACTTTAATCTATGATTTATTATATTGATGTTGTACTTAGAACAGTAACTTTAATCTGTGATTTATTATTTTGATGTTGTACTTGCAACAGTAACTTTAATCTGTGATTTATTATATTGATGTTGTACTTACAACAGTAACTTTAATCTGTGATTTATTATATTGATGTTGTACTTACAACAGTAACTTTAATCTGTGATTTATTATATTAATGTTGTACTTACAACAGTAACTTTAATCTGTGATTTATTATATTGATGTTGTACGTACAACAGTAACTTTAATCTGTGATTTATTACACTGAAGTTGTACTTACAACAGTAACTTTAATCTGTCATTTATTATATTGATGTTGTACGTACAACAGTAACTTTAATCTGTGATTTATTATATTGATGTTGTACGTACAACAGTAACTTTAATCTGTGATTTATTATACTGAAGTTGTACTTACAACAGTAACTTTAATCTGTTACAACAGTAACTTTAATCTGTGATTTACTATATTGATGTTGTACGTACAACAGTAACTTTAATCTGTGATTTATTATACTGAAGTTGTACTTACAACAGTAACTTTAATCTGTCATTTATTATATTGATGTTGTACGTACAACAGTAACTTTAATCTGTCATTTATTATATTGATGTTGTACTTACAACAGTAACTTTAATCTGTGATTTATTTCGATAAATTCTTTTTAGAAAACCATTCTGAAGTTAGTGATGGTAACTCAAGTAAGATAGAAAATCTGATAACAAGTGAAGTTCTTCTAGGAACTGAGGTATACATGACAATTTGGTCATGAGAACTGTTCATGTTCAGGTAGATATTGAGATACAGTAGGTAATTAAAGATATAAAGGCTGAAAATGTAGCATTATTTGTCTGATAAAAAATTATTATATTGATATTGAGTAACTAGGTGTTATTATTTAACTAGGTATTATTATGAATAATTAAGTTTGATTGATAAAGAGTTATCTCAGCCACATTTTAACCATATGTACTTCATCAGTTTTGAAAGACATCTTCCTGAGAACTAGTTACTTTAACCCACCACCACGTAACGTCTGTAGTTATTTAAGTTATGTTTAATAGTTTCATTTTGTTTTGCTGTAGGGAGAGGTTTTAGAAGCTGCATTTGATATGTGAGTTGAATACTTTAGTTGCTTGTCAACCTATATCAGGTTAATACTGTAGTAAAACAATCATATGTGATGTGGGCTGTTTCATCAAGCCCTTGTGCATAATGTCACATGTTTGAAAGACAGTAGTGAATAATGAATCATGCTAAAAATAGTTTTCACTCATCTGAAGCATTATTTTATATGATTTCAAATATCTCTCTTGTGTTTCATGTTTTATTTTTCCAAGCTGTGAGGTATACCCTCCTATACCGGTATTTGGGGAGCATGATGATAACTTATTAAAATCTATCAGTTCACTCTGAAAGTTCTGACATTTACTGACCCTTAGAAACATCAGCTGGCATTTACTGACCTTTACAAACATCAGGTGGTATTTACTTACCCCTTACAAACATTATGTGGCATTTACTGACACCTTACAAGCATTAGGTGGTATTTACTTACCCCTTACAAACATTATGTGGCATTTACTGACTCCTTACAAACATTAGGTGGTATTCATTGACTCCTTACAAACATCAGGTGGTATTTACTGACCCCTTACAAACATTAGGTGGTATTCATTGACTCCTTACAAACATCAGGTGGTATTTACTTACCCCTTACAAACATCAGGTGGTATTTACTGACTCCTTACAAACATTAGGTTGTATTTACTGACTCCTTACAAACATCAGGTGGTATTTACTGACCCTTTACAAACATTAGGTGGTATTTACTGACTCTTTACAAATATCAGGTGGTATTTACTGACTCCTTACAAACACCAGGTGGTATTTACTGACCCTTTACAAACATTAGGTTGTATTTACTTATCCCTTAAACACATTTGTTAATTCTAAAAAGTTATTAAAATCAAGTCAAAAGAATTTTCATTTTGCTGTTCCCACTTGCAAAACTTATTTTAATCTAAAGGAGAGGCAATGTAAACTTCACTGAGTTGGGGCTGGGGCGGTGCTTAACGTTTAAAAAAAACATCGTTTTAAGGTAAAACACAATCAGACAGAATAAAACTAAGAGGTTATGGTATTTTGAGTTGTTTAACTAGTCACTTGGATATTACAAGTGTCTTAGAACTAGTTATCAGAAGAAATGTAATATTTAGTTACCAGTTTACAGCTAGAAAAACAGTGATTCTGTGCATCAGTTATACATTTCTGTTTTTGGTCAAGATTAATTTTTAACAAAGGATTTCTGTAAGAATTTATCATACCATAGGGAATGTCTTGTTTTGTTGTTACTTTTACACAGTCATAGTCTCTATGTATGTGCAATACATAGGAAAATATTAAACAATTTCTTTGTTTTAATTTTGTTGCCCAATGAAAATTAAAGTAAAATAATTAAGACAGTTTACTGTTTAACCACATAATAAAGATTATATAATCCTGAGATGATTAATCTGATTCCAGTAAATACAAATGTCTCATTAAAAATATTATTTATATTTTATAAGCTGTTGATTAAAAAACAAATACTCAATCATTAAACATAGCACCAGTTATAATGGGAATAGCAGCATATAAAGACATTAAAACAGTATCCATTTTCACACCACACTATTTGTTGCTTGAATTATCTGTTTGTTGACTATCCTCAATGTGATGGTTACTTCTGGATGTAGTGATTACATTTTAAATTATCAGTAATCACCTTTTAATTATACAGTTATGTTATTTACAACTAACAAATTGTCAGTATACAGTTATGTTATTTACAACTAACAAATTGTCAGTATACAGTTATGTTATTTACAACAAACAAATTGTCAGTATACAGTTATGTTATTTACAACTAACAAATTGTCAATTATAGAGTTATATTATTTACAACTAACAAATTGTCAATTATACAGTTATATTATTTACAACTAACGAATGTCAATTATACAGTTATATTATTTACAACTAACGAATGTCAATTATATAGTTATATTATTTACAACTAACAAATTGTCAATTATACAGTTGCATTATTTACAACTAACAAATTGTCAGTATACAGTTATATTATTTACAACTAACAAATTGTCAGTATACAGTTATATTATTTACAACTAACAAATTGTCAATTATAGAGTTATATTATTTACAACTAACAAATTGTCAATTATACGATTATATTATTTACAACTAACAAATTGTCAGTATACAGTTATATTATTTACAGCTAACAAATTGTCAGTATACAGTTATATTATTTACAACTAACAAACTGTCAGTATGCAGTTATATTATTTACAACTAACAAATTGTCAGTATACAGTTGTATTATTTACAACTAACAAATTGTCAGTATACAGTTATATTATTTACAACTAACAAATGTCAATTATACAGTTATATTATTTACAACTAACAAATTGTCAGTATACAGTTGTATTATTAACAGCTAACAAATTGTCAGTATACAGTTATATTATTTACAACTAACAAATTATCAATTATACAGTTATATTATTTACAACTAACAAATTGTCAGTATGCAGTTATATTATTTACAACTAACAAATTGTCAGTATACAGTTATATTATTTACAACTAACAAATGTCAATTATACAGTTATATTATTTACAACTAACAAATTATCAGTATACAGTAGTGTAACTTACAACTAACAGATTATCAGTATACAGTTGTATTATTTACAACTAACAAATTGCCAGTATACAGTTATGGTATTTTCAACTAACAACCTGTCAGTTAACTTTTTCACTTTGTTTGTTTGATATAGGATGGTTGTGTTTTTGATGCTGACTGGTGTTTCATTACAGATGAAGCTGGTAAAATATCTAGTAAGTTACTGTTGGTTGAGTTTGATTATATGTGTGGTTATATTTTTCGATAGAGAGTGTAATAAAAAGTGACAGTATATAAACAGTCAAAGCTCTTTTTCAATAGTTTTTGTAGAAGTTTTGTTAGAGTGTTAACATTTGTTTTCCTAGTAAACTGATTTCCCATATGTTAGTCACAGGTGTGTACATATATCTGACAACATAAAATGCATTGATGCTGTGTTAGTTCTAGTTCAGGTCATCTGCCTCTTTTACTGATTGAATTATAAAAAAGTCTTTCAACTGAACATGTCTATCTACTTTCTAAGCATTCTTTAAATGTTCCTGATTCACAGAATTCAACATAATTTAGAAACAATTCTAAATCCAAGCATGTTTTAAGATGGGGATCATTGTAATTATTTTTTGAGTGAAGACCATGATAGTTAGTTCTAACCATACATTATGTGTTATAATTTGACAATCATGTGTGTAATTTGGTAAGGAGAGAAACTTTTATTTCATGTATGAAACCCTACTTTTTTGTGTTATATTTTATTTCAAAGCACAAAGTTTATAGAATGTAAAGGCAGTGCTATGTAGTTGTAGTTATTAAAACAGTTAAGCAACCTGTCAATAATACTCGTCTAAAAGTTTTTGAGTGTAGAGTTCTGAATGACCGGGCTGGATATCTCAGTGACCGATGCTAAATCTAATTGGATTAAACCTGTCTAACAACATCTGACATCCACTAATAATCTCTGGTATGAAAATCACTTTGTGCTGATGAGTGTGCTTATAAATCACAAACCAGTCAACTCCTCTGGTAAAATTTACACATTTAGTGATAATTCTAAACCTTGGGTGTTGGTAACAAGTATTAAAACAGAGTTATGGTACCAGTACTCAGAGTGTCTGTAAACAAATGAAGAAATTCACACAAAATATCTTAACATATAAATACTCTGATATAAGATGGGGCTTTGAGGAATACCAGGTTCGTTCCCTACACATAATTACCTTTACAATGTATAGTACTGTCTACATCCTCCTTACACATATGGTAACATCTTCTATACTTGCCATGCACACATATTACACTTTTAAGTATATATATTATGATAACAAAAGAATCTCTGTGAAATAACACTTACCCAGCACTAATAACTGTACTTCAATAGTTGTTTTTTTACTTGAAACGTAGAAGTAGTTTTGATTTAATTTTTTGACTGGAATTTTTAATTTTTTAAATAGAAAAGAACAGAAGAAAAAGAGCATAGTGATATGTTATAATTTAGTATATTATATCTGTAAGGTCTTAGTAGTAAGTGTTAATTTATTTAGTGGAATCTTTTCTATTATATCTGTAAGGTGTTAGTAGTAAGTTTTAATTTATTTAGTGGAATCTTTTTTATTATATCTGTAAGATGTTAGTAGTAAGTTTTAATTTATTTAGTGGAATCTTTTTTATTATATCTGTAAGATGTTAGTAGTAAGTTTTAATTTATTTAGTGGAATCTTTTTTATTATATCTGTAAGATGTTAGTAGTAAGTTTTAATTTATTTAGTGGAATCTTTTCTATTATATCTGTAAGGTGTTAGTAGTAAGTTTTAATTTATTTAGTGGAATCTTTTTTATTATATCTGTAAGATGTTAGTAGTAAGTTTTAATTTATTTAGTGGAATCTTTTCTATTATATCTGTAAGGTGTTAGTAGTAAATTTTAATTTATTTAGTGGAATCTTTTCTATTATATCTGTAAGGTCTTAGTAGTAAGTTTTAATTTATTTACTGCAATCTTTTGTATTATATATGTAAGGTGTTAGGAGTAATTTTTAATTTATTTACTGGAATCTTTATTATTATATATGTAAGGTCTTAGTAGTAAGTTTTAATTTATTTACTGTAATATTTTCTATTATATATGTAAGGTATTAGTAGTAAGTTCAATCTATTTACTGGAATGTTTTTATTGTATTTGGAAGGACTTAGTAGTAGGTTCTCAACCAAAATCTGCTCCTTACACATTACAAACTGAAAATGTAACACTTACACTGCTGTTAATCGGGAGTGCACCAGAACACTGCTCTAGTAATTGGAGGTAGGGCTAGGTCCTAACACTTCAACTCTTCAACATGTATGTGAAAAATATATAAGTTATTAGTTTACATCCAATATTAAGTGTCTTTCATAAATAAACCCCCAGAGTGTCAGATAAAAGTCTTGCTCTTTGTTATCTCTTCTCCCCCATATTCACTGATATATCTTTCTCAGACCACACACATGCTGTCATTCTCTCTCACGTGTTGGTAACAAGCAGCATGCAATCACTTATCTTAAAGACTAGGTGTCAGAGCATTTAAATGGTGAAATGTTTTGTTTTTATATGTTGTGTTGTTAATAAAACAAGCTAACATATTATTAAAACATGTCTTATTGTTTATTTACATTTAAGTGTAATATATTTTAAATAAAGAAATTAGGAAGCAGGAATGGGAGCATCAAAAATTAAGGAAATAAGATAGAAATGGGCAGAATGATATTGCAACCTTTGTGGCTTTTAGTACTTTGCAACCTCAAAGTGGGTCATTGTTGTTTGAACTTTGATCCCATTATATACTTGTATTGAATCTTATCAGTAGTTAATCCTTTCTGGATATTCAACAAAATAAACATTTCTAATGTCAGCAGTTTGACCACCCTTTACCAGTCAGTTAACTATAATGTCTCCCATAAGCAAAGTATGACTATTGGAGCTTGCTATCTCACTGCCGACATGAAACACCCATTTATGATGTCATGCAGTTTGTTAGGCTTACATAATTTGAGTATATACATGTTACTCTACTTACTCACTGAAATATAGTTTACGACAGAATTCTTCAGCTCTATGCACCTTTCATTTAGTTTGAACAATTACCAAATTAAAAAAACATATCTTGTCAAAAGCCACCAAGTGTTGTCATGTTTACCACCCATTCTTATCTTGTTTCCTTACTTTTTGATGCTCAAATTCCTACTTCTTGCTCCTCGAGGTGGATTCCTGTACATAGTGAGGGGACCTCCCAAAGAAGGCTCTGTATTTTTAATTATGTATGTCCACTGGGATCTAAACATCCACGTATGTGTTTGCCATGTGTGGTGATTTGTGAAAGAGTGAAGAGGATCCTTGTGGTTGAGGGGTGTCATTGATTGGTCAATTTATCTCAGTGGCACTTTAACACAACACTTTGGCTTTGAGTACTAGTAAGATGGGTGGCCTTGGGGTGGTACACCCAATGTGAGTCTGCTGGTCTAGTTGGGCTACAGTCAAACAAGTACCAGTGCTGGACATTTTTAATGGCTGTTGTGGACATTGTTTCTGATATAGGTATTTGTGTATAGTGCCCACAAAACTCTAGCATCTCCACAGTGCTTAGCTTTAGCATTGTAGTGCACTCTCTTGTAGAACTCCATGGTGGGTGGGGTCTGTGGGCACTGAAGTTTTTCCTATTTTATGTATAATACACAGAGTGACCTCTTCCCCCAAATAACTTGTTGAGAGAAAAGCAGTAATGTTTAGAAAATTTTGAACAGTTGGCATTTCCCTTTTTGGGAGACTTTAATGGACAAAATCTGCTCTGGAATGATGCTAGTATGAATAGGAGGAATCATTCTGTGGAGCATAAACTTTCAGATCACAACCTATTTCTCTTCTTTCACCTTTTTTCATGCATCTAGTAAGTCTTTTACTGATATTGATCTGTCTATTTCCCTTAATGTTTTCTTTTTTTTGGAGGGTTGACAGTAACCCATGGGTCAATGATTAATTTCCCATTGTCTTGAGGGAAGTTGACTATGACTGATGCCACTTGACTCACCGTGGAAGTTGGAGCAGGCTGACTGTCCCTCTTTCACCAGTCTTGAAACTAGATCCTGTTCTTATTAGATCTCTACGACTGCATGGATGAAATAATTGACTATATAATTCAAGCAGTTGTTCATTCTATCCCCAAAACTTGAACATGTTTTCCATGGTATCTTTGTTCATGGTGGTCTCTTGCCTGTTAGCAGATATAGAAGGCTTAAAGATATCCTTCAGATGCCTTTTGTAGATGTCTCTCTCTTTCCAAGTGCATTTCTTTTCTGCCCATGTTCAGTAGATCAGACATTAAAGCCAGCAAGAATTTTCGTTTAAGTTCACCACCAGCATCTCTTCTACTTCGAATTCCAAAGTAATCTGGGACTAGATTTGGAAGGTCAATGGGAAATATTCTTCCCATCCTTTTTTCACCTTGTTCTCCAATGACTAGGAAGTTGCTGATGTTCAAAATATTACTAATACTCATGGGGAGAGCTTTTATTGTCTCTCTAACAATTCTGTTTCTTCCCCTTCTTCTTGACCATTAAGTTTTAGGCCAAATGATTGCCTCTTTCATATTGGACTGCCAAGCATGACCAGGTGGTTAGGGTGCTTGATTTGTAATCTGAGGGTTGTGAGTTCGAATCCCCGTCACACCAAACATGCTCACCCTTTTTTTTAGCTGTGGGAGCATTGTAATGTTACAGTTTGTGCCACTATTTTTTTTACTTGATAGGCAATTCCAATTCTGTATGGGTTCAGTCCTTTTCTGTTTTTTGTACAAGAACTTGAAGCCCCTCAGGGTTGTGTCTTGAACGTTACCCTTTTCAATATCAAGATCAATGCTATCACTAAACAACTTCCTCCTACACTTGCAAATGACCTCTATGTCAATGATTTTCATATTTCTTTTCAGTCACAGAGCATGGGTTTATTGAGCATAAGCTTCAGACTGCTCTCAGTTGTCTTTTATCTTAGATCCTAGGAAACTGTTTCACCATCTTCTCATCTAAAACAATTTGCATGCAAATTTGCCACCAGCATGTTTGTATCATAATCTTGAACATTATTGCTGTAGTGATGTTCTTTTCATGATAGCACTAGAGCAGATGATTTTAAGTGTTGTATCAGCAAATTCATTTCAACAAATATCAACATGATCAAGTATCCAGAAAATCTGGATAGAAATGGAAGATAGAGAAAAATGAGACAATTGTTTTTGAATATTGATAAGAACAGGGTGATGACTAATGTGAAGTGATTCCAGGGCCAGTAGACAGCTAAGAGAGTCAGAGTAAACAGTACAGTTGATGTAATGTTTAGTTTCTCAGTGATCCAAGTCAAGAGAAATGGCCTACAACTTGGCAATGAACACAGAAACTGTAAAGTGTATCCTGTGAGAAACCACCAAACCATAACAAACCTGATTTTGAACCATACATATAAACAGGAACAGAACAATAGTTCAAAACTATCAGCAGTACTACCAATTGGGAGCTTCTGCTCTCCTCAGTTAGGAATGGTAATGAGCTATGGCAGGATGGGCTGACCATTAGACTTAGCAACATCATTCAATAACAGATATGGCTAAGATAAAGGTTTGGGGGCTAAAGTTTGACTGTAGGCTGACTGTTATTCCTCATACTAACCCACTTTGTGTCAAGTGTAAGATTGCATTGAACATCCTCAATATCCTTATATCTCTTGGGAAGTGGATTGATATTCTATGCTGAAGATCTATTGTGCCTTTATACAATCCAAATTGGGCTATGGGCCTCTGGTCTATGTTCTCCTGGGGCCTTTGCCTGGAGATGCTGGAATCCGTTCTTGTTAATATGCTACCAAGCTTTGACCCTTACCACAGCATCTCACCTGGAATTGTGTTTTCTCTCTACAGTGGGCTGTGCTTTTTAGGACAAGATGGCATACCATTTGTCCTTCTGGCCTTTGTATCCAGACATAGCTGGTTGATTTGGGTCTGTTATTGAATGATGTTGCTAAGTCTAATGGTCAGCCCATCCTGCCATAGCTCATTACCATTCCTAACTGAGGAGAGCAGAAGCTCCCAATTGGTAGTACTGCTGATAGTTTTGAACTATTGTTCTGTTCCTGTTTATATGTATGGTTCAAAATCAGGTTTGTTATGGTTTGGTGGTTTCTCACAGGATACACTTTACAGTTTCTGTGTTCATTGCCAAGTTGTAGGCCATTTCTCTTGACTTGGATCACTGAGAAACTAAACATTACATCAACTGTACTGTTTACTCTGACTCTCTTAGCTGTCTACTGGCCCTGGAATCACTTCACATTAGTCATCACCCTGTTCTTATCAATATTCAAAAACAATTGTCTCATTTTTCTCTATCTTCCATTTCTATTCAGATTTTCTGGATACTTGACCATGTTGGTATTTGTTGAAATGAATTTGCTGATACAACACTTAAAATCATCTGCTCTAGTGCTATCACAACTGTGGCTGACTCACATATGGACTTGGTCCTGTGTTCAAAGCTTAGTTCACCAGTTGACATTTAATTGGGAGTGATTTACATTATAACAAGCTTTTCCAGATTGCACCTTCTCTTGCTCTTTGGTTGTCTTGTCTCTGTAAAGACCAGAAAGAGGAAGTTGTCTTGACTATGCTATGCATTGATTATATAGCTTTTACATCAATGTTTTCTTATATCTGGATCTAATCCACCAAAATGTGACCTTTGTGACACACAAGTCACAATAGTATTCATCCCTGATATTCAGTGGTGATGGTGACACTGTCCAACTTGATTGTGGTTTAACTTTTTAAGGACATTAGCTTTCTTTTATTGCATTTAATTTACATTTTGTGTTGTGGGGAGGTCATTGTTTAGTTATCAACTAGAATTCTATTTCAGTTTTTACTTTTATACTGGTTGTTTGGCACAGACAGCCTTGTTGTTATGTGAAATAAAACTACAAACAACAATCCTACTTCTTTATTTAAATTATTTTACACTTGTCTCATAGTCGTTTTATAGTACTAAGTCTCAAGAGTGATTTGATTCTAGACTTAAGGACTTAAAGCTATCTCTTGACATTACCTGGCATTTTGCTATAGTTTTCTACTGTTTAACTAGAGTGACAGCCTTCTCTTTGGTGGCCAGATTAATGGCTAAGGCATCTTTTGCATATTTAGTATTACTGTTTCTATAGCAATGCTCTCTTTACTAGGATAAAGACTTTTCAGGGTTATCAAAATAAAATTTTCTTCATATTTTAAAAACCCACTGTTTCAAGTACAATCTTGGATGTCAATAGTTCATACTTAGTTTGAAAACAATGTAAAAGTAAATTAACAACTTATCATTCTTGTTTTCAGACCAAAGTATTTGAGTAAGTCTGAGTTAGGCTTAAGCAGTGGTAGTGTTTGTCAGTCACTGGTATGATAGACTTGCTTCGTCTAGCACAGAATGCTTGAGTGAGATGTGTAGAAGTGAAAACTTAATTTTAAAAGGTTAGATCATAATTAGAACCTAGATTTATAAAGTCTACATAGCCAACATTTTTTTTATCTATCAGATACAGCTGCAGGCTGAATATGTAGAGTATGTGCCTAAGCAATCATGCACCTGCACATGATATGAGGGTAGATTGTTACTTGGCACCTCACAGAGAGTGCTCATAATCATAGAATATATCTAGTGGTGTATTTTTAGTTCATTAGTAGTGTTGAAAAATGTTTCTTATTATTATCAAGCAATAGTATTATTAATATTAGCAAAACTAAGAAGAATACTTTTAGTCTAAGTAGCATAATTCCATCATGTGCATTGAGATTTGTTTCAGGTGAAGACAAAAGAGAGTTATGCCTCTCCAACAACAGTCAGTCATTTCAATAGTCAGATCGACTATATTGTGGTTTTGTGAAATTCTTTTACTTTAGTGACTTTCTCAAGTGCTTTGGTGTCTTATGACTCTGCAGTTGGTTTGTTTAATATTTAACAGTGTGTATAAAGTGCTTATAAAGTGTTGTTTACATGATGTATGCAGTGTGTGTGGGGTTTTAACTTGTACTGCACATCTGGCCCATTCCTACTCTAAATACTACTGTACTTACAATACAATACAGTGAAAGTAATTGTGTTTTTAGTTAGTTGTTAACACTGTACCACAGTTAGAGATATTGTAAGTTAATTAGATTGTATTTTTTGATATTACTGATTGTTGGTTGTACAAGATGTGTGTAAAACATTCTACAAGTTAAAGTTGTTAACACTGTACCACAGTTAGAGATATTGTAAGTTAATTAGATATGTATTTTTTGATATTACTGATTGTTCCTTTAGTGTATAATTTAAAGAAAGTTTAGTTGTACTTTTTCTCCAGGTAATATATACACATATTCATTTTAGAACTTATGTGAGTAATATGTAGTTTTATTCTGATGGCAGAGCTCTGGTACTACAACATCAACACAACATCACTATAATTAACTGTAGTTGTAATCAATACTAAATGCATGTAATCTATTGACTACACTGTTTAGTGTAATGTTTAAGAATTACATATATCACATTATTTTATAACTACTTATAACTCACATTAAAGTCATTACATGGTGACTTTAATATGAGAAGTAACAAATAACTAGCCATTAGATGATATTCAATACAATGTACTTAGCATATGTTAAAACTTACTGATAAGGAAGATTCCAGCTGTAGTAAAGATGCATTGCTATGCCTAATCTAACATTGTGATACTTACACTACCTGACCCAGCATGGCCAGGTGGTAAGGGAGCTCGACTCATAATCTGTGGGTTGCGGGTTCGAATCCCCATCACACCAAACATGCTCACTCTTTCAGCCATGAGGTCATTATAATGTAATGGTAAATCCCACTATGTGCCAGTAAAAGAGTAGCTCAAGATCTGGTGGTGGGTGGTGATAGCCCTCATGTAGTTTGTGCAAAATTTAAAATAAACCAAACAAACTTATACTGCTAAGCCATAATGTAAAATTATTCATATTTACCAGTTTTATTTTATCAATTTTCCATTTTATATTTCAACACAGCTTACTAAAATAGTAATTAGGTTCTTAAATAGATTTAAATACAATATTTCTAAAACATAAAGAACTTAACTTTCATGTAAGAGTGTTGGGAAAGTAGTAGTAACTTCTTTTATTGTAATTTATCAGACAATATTTTAATGAAACAAATTATAATACTGAAAGTATGTTTTCACTGAGCAGAAATTGTGGTTTTGTAAATGGTTAAGCAAAGAAAGAAAATTTAAATCAAATAAATTTTTTTAAACAGTAAAGGTTTCATTAAGAAAATCTTTAATTTAAACTCTGTAAATTATTACAAATCATAAATTCCTTAAACATTGTACAAACTTTGAAGTATTTTAGCAGAGATCAAATATATTGTTTTTTAAATAATTAATTTATAATATCTGCAAATTAGAAGATATATTATTTGTGATTTTCCTTCTTTATAGGTTTTCCTACAACAACCCTTGCTAGTGTTCACAATGGCCCTGTTGTCTCTGTTCAGCAGTCCTTTGCTAGAGTTCACGATGGCCCTGTTGTCTCTGTTCAGCAATCTACTTTCTTATCTGACATTTTTCTCACTATTGGAGGATGGACATTAGCCATTTGGAAAGACAAACATAAGGTAAAGAGGTCAACTATTTTTGATTTTCTAATCACCATTGGTATTTACATTGTACAAGCACCAGAAGAGTGGTCATAATTATGTGTATTTTAAATTTCATGTAATGTCCATTGGTATTCACATTGTACAAGTACCAGTAGAGTGGTCATTATTATGTGTATTTTAAATTTCATGTAATGTCCATTGGTATTCACATTGTACAAGTACCAGTAGAGTGGTCATTATTATGTGTATTTTAAATGTCATGTAATGTCCATTGGTATTCACATTGTACAAGTATCAGTAGAGTGGTCATTATTATGTGTATTTTAAATGTCATGTAATGTCCATTGGTATTCACATTGTACAAGTACCAGTAGAGTGGTCATTATTATGTGTATTTTAAATTTCATGTAATGTTAAAGGAATAATGTTTCAGTTTCATTCTAACCTGCTGATAAAAATAAATTAGAAAAGATTTTTATTTCTTATTTCAAAACATTGATCAAACCTGAATGAAGACTATTTGTATAATTTTGAATTGGCAGTAATTAGAGGTGTTGTTGCTCACAATATGAGGCACACACCCCATACTATGAATTGCATTGAGTCATGGGGTACAAATTATAACTGTGGTAATATGGCAGTAATTAGAGGTGTTGTTGCTCACAATATGAGGCACACACCCCATGCTATGAATTGCATTGAGTCATGGGGTACAAATTATAACTATGGTAATATATAAATTATATCTCAAGTTATAGATTTAAAAATGGCTATATAAATATTTCTAGTAGCAAGTAAAGTATTAACAATTAATGTGAGAAAACGTTGATGAAATACAGAGTCCATATTTAAGAATGTTTTTAATTTTGTATCAGTTTTAACACTATGTGATATTTATTTGTTATTGTAATGTATAATATTTACATAAATAGGTTATTTGTGGTGTGTGGGAGTTCACAGTCTGGGCACATTAACCACTATGACATGTATAGCGTAGAAAAGCTTTAATAGTCTCTGTACTTTGCATTAGTGAAAAATAAAAAACTTGTTATAACATTCTAGGTAGGAAGCAACTTTAATGTTATCTAATCTGTTTTATCAAAATATTAATGCCATATTATCATAAGCATATTGTACAAGTTATGACTTATCCACCCTCCTCCTGGGTGTGTGAAACTGGATAAAATGCTAAATACTACATTCATGATAGACTTTGTTAGTATGATAATAACACCCATTTGTACTACAAGTAGTAGTTGCTATCTACATTTTAAGGTAGTAGTGGTATATTTTGTTACTTTATCTTCAACTGTTACATAAAAATATGTTTACATTACATTTTGTCTTTATTTGGTCCAGCGTGGTCAAATTGTTAGGTTGATGAACTTGCAACCTCAGGGTTGTGGTTTTTACTCCCCACTAAACTTGCTTGTTCTTTCAGCCTTTGTTATAATGTGATGGTCAATTCCTCTATTTATTGATAAAACAAAAGAAGCCCACGAATTTGTGGTGACATCTCTCTAGACTTTCACTGGTAACTTAGTGATGGCTAGCATAGATCTCCCTTTTAACTTAGTATAATTGTCAACTTTTCACTCATCAAATCAGTCAACTAAGACATCAAAACCAATCTTATTGTAATTCCTTACATCTAAGCTCACAAGAGTCTTAAATTATAGTTTTTGTGAGACATTTCTAGTCAGTCCAGATTAATACATGAGTCTTTTATGAAACATTACACATGTTTCTGTCATGCTTATTTATCTGTGGAGTCAGTAGGAAGTCCTTTTCACACAAGGGATGTCCATTTTGTTTAAGGAGCATGGTATTTTGAGAGAAATCATAATCAGTACCTTGTACATATTCAAGGTACTTTTTCCACACTGTACACTCTATATCTTTATCATTAAAAGTCCATTAAACAATTAAAATTTATTTACAGGATCCATTACTGTTGTCAGCGAGCTTTCCCTGTCGACTGACATGTGGATCTTGGTCCACAGTGAGACCTGGAGTGGCTTTTGTAGGAAGAGAAGATGGCATAGTAGAGGTCTGGAATTTTGTTGAGTACATGAGTAAAGCATTCCTAGTACAAAACATCTCACCTGCTGCTATAACAGTGATTTATTTTAACAATTGGTCAAGTAAGTTAGCACCATATATGGACAGTCTGCTAATTTATGATCTTTAAAACATAAAATATATTTTATATCAGTTTTTAATAGAAATATTGTCTTACTTCTACATACACCAGATTATAATGTAATTATGAACAATTAAATTAGTTTACAAGTTGGTAAATTTGTTATGATATCTTCAACTTCAAATTGTATGTTTCACTGAGGTAGTTCATTTGTTATTTTGTTATTCTTTAGGTAGTATATTTATATCTACTGCACACTTCAAATTGTATGTTTCACTGAGGTAGTTCATTTGTTATTTTGTTATTCTTCAGGTAGTATATTTATATCTACTGCACACTTCAAATTGTATGTTTCACTGAGGTAGTTCATTTGTTATTTTGTTATTCTTTAGGTAGTATATTTATATCTACTGCACACTTCAAATTGTATGTTTCACTGAGGTAGTTCATTTGTTATTTTGTTATTCTTCAGGTAGTATTTTTATATCTACTGCACACGTCAAATTGTATGTTTCACTGAGGTAGTTCATTTGTTATTTTGTTATTCTTCAGGTAGTATTTTTATATCTGCTGCACACTTCAAATTGTATGTTTCACTGAGGTAGTTCATTTGTTATGTTGTTATTCTTTAGGTAGTATTTTTATATCTACTGCACACGTCAAATTGTATGTTTCACTGAGGTAGTTCATTTGTTATTTTGTTATTCTTCAGGTAGTATTTTTATATCTACTGCACACTTCAAATTGTATGTTTCACTGAGGTAGTTCATTTGTTATTTTGTTATTCTTCAGGTAGTATTTTTATATCTACTGCACACGTCAAATTGTATGTTTCACTGAGGTAGTTCATTTGTTATGTTGTTATTCTTTAGGTAGTATTTTTATATCTACTGCACACATCAAATTGTATGTTTCACTGAGGTAGTTCATTTGTTATTTTGTTATTCTTCAGGTAGTATTTTTATATCTACTGCACACATCAAATTGTATGTTTCACTGAGGTAGTTCATTTGTTATTTTGTTATTCTTCAGGTAGTATTTTTATATCTACTGCACACGTCAAATTGTATGTTTCACTGAGGTAGTTCATTTGTTATTTTGTTATTCTTCAGGTAGTATTTTTATATCTACTGCACACTTCAAATTGTATGTTTCACTGAGGTAGTTCATTTGTTATTTTGTTATTCTTCAGGTAGTATTTTTATATCTACTGCACACGTCAAATTGTATGTTTCACTGAGGTAGTTCATTTGTTATTTTGTTATTCTTCAGGTAGTATTTTTATATCTACTG
This sequence comes from Tachypleus tridentatus, assembly GCF_004210375.1. Lineage (NCBI taxonomy): Eukaryota > Metazoa > Arthropoda > Merostomata > Xiphosura > Limulidae > Tachypleus > Tachypleus tridentatus. The sequence goes on from NC_134828.1 coordinate 6,768,382, forward strand.
CACAAGAAAGACAGGTACACTACTTGCTTTCAACATTTTAAAACTACAACTATATTCCAGTAGTACATTCTTTCTGTATATTTCATGTCTTAGTTTGGCTCGTTGTTTTAACTAATGTAATATTTATAAACTTACTTAGGAAGCCTATTCAGGTATTGTAACAGTGATTGGTCCCTCAATATTAACATCACCAATGGTTTGACACCTGCTGTTGTAATTAGTTCTAAACCAGCTACACTTATTTCCAGGTTAAACTAAGTGAATAGCATACTCTGATTGGAAGTTAATAAATGTGTATGTACATTCTTAGTTGTGAATAGTACATGCACATAGATTTTGGTGAGGAGAATTTAATATAATAGGAAATCACATATAGTTCATGGAGTAATATTCTTCAGTCAACCCATTCTACGCTGCATAGTAACAAGCAGACTTGTTTATTACTTCAGAGCTTGTTTATAATTGTTTATCATGTAAAAGTTAGAACTCATTGAATATTATTTACATATTCATGTTTTATACACAGAGGAAAGCTACTAATACAATATATTCATCAGTAAAGATGATATTTTAGGCATACTAGTAAATCTCAGCAGCTTATCAGATGCTAACATTTTTCAGTGATTACCATACACTGTTCTCACAAACTCAGATAGGGTAGATAACACAAAGAAATGGTTTCAACTCTCTTTTACATTATAAATGTTTTTCAATTTCTAGCAGTCATCTCTAGTATGATAAACTGTTGATGTGGTAAGTATTACATCTGCTGTTGAAACTTAGTGGCTTATTGTGTTTGGGAAAACAGTCCAAAACCTCTTATGGACATTGTTCAAAGATATACACAAATGTTTACAATATATTTTACTGACAAATTGTGCCTGTAGAGCATTTATACAACCATGCCAGTCTGTTATCTTCACACTTTTTATATAATTGTACCCATGAATGGTATCTAACAAATAATAAAGGATGATTGGATAACACATGTTTATACCGAAAATATATTTTTGGCTGAAAAGCAAATGGCATCCCGCATACTGAACCCATGCTATTTCTCCTAATTTTGTCATTGGTCAGAACTGAGAATCTTATTTATATAAAGCACATATCACAACATGTATTGGAAATGAACAAGAATATGAGGAAACATGATGGTAATAAAAACAACCTTTGGGCTGTTAAATCCTATATGTAAAATAGGGAAAAATCTATATGTAAATGAATACAATGCTCAACTAATACTAGCTCTTACAGAGAACAGGACAAGATAGCCATGTGTAATAGTAAAACAAATGGCAAGGTTGTGCAGATAGACCTTTATTCATATTTTAGGGTAAAACTAGACTTCACTGTCATTTCTGTCTATCATAGATACCTGCAAAACATTTGTTTTAAGTCAAATTATAAAAGGTTTAAAACTTTTGTTTTCTCTGTTTAATGCAACCCTTGTTATTTATATATATTGTAAAAATCAGTTATCTCTTCTTTTGGTTGTTCTTAAAGATCGGTTTTGCAATTGACTACTGACCATCTTTATTGGTGAAAAGTGTTTCCCATCCATAGTGATTAGGGTTAAGTGCTCTCATCATGATAATGTAATTGAGTGTATCATGGTTTTGTGACATTTTTTCTTGTTTAACAACTGGATTTCACACCTTCTGCCATACATTAAACTCACACTCTTCTTGGTTCAAAATATTGCATCATTATGGTATCATCATCAGAATATCTATACATGTGATTTTCATTGGAGTTATGGAGGGTGAGAAAAATAATCATTAACTGCAGTTTGTTTCAAGCCTGCAGGAAGTTTAGGAGAACTAGTTGGTATCTTCACCAGTCACTGTAAAAACATAACAGTGATTAGTAATATCTACTGGGTTGATATCAATAGAAGTGTACAGAAGCATTCACTGGAGTATTTCTCTGAATCAGTAAAGACCCCTCTGTTCTCACTCTAACATCAGTTTGATTAAGTTCTTGCTCATATCTAGAAGTATCTTATATGTAGAGGTATCTCTTGTATATAGAGGTATCTTGTATGTAGAAGTATCTCTTGAATGTAGAGATATCTCTTGTATGTAGAGGTATCTTGTATGTAGAGATATCTCTTGGATTTTGTTTCACAAGAATAAAGAAACTCTTAGAGGAGCTGAAGATATAACCAATTGATACTTCTGTAACAACTAGGTCCTGTTTGATGGACCACAGTCTGTTCTGGCCAAGTAAGTTGTGGAAATTTCTTGTATAAACCTAATGCAGAGTTACCTGATCTTCATAACAACTAGAGATTCATGAAGATGTATTGATGTATGTTGAAAATATAAAAGAAACAGTACTAGGTGTATAGTAAAGCAGAACTACATTCTTTATCTTTTGAAAATACCTGTAGTGAAGACTGTTGTATTGTGATATGCTGAGTAAAATAAACTCAACTTGAAGTAAAGTGATTCACATGAGCAAAAAGAGAAGTAGATAAAGGATAAAACATGGGTAAAAATTGAACAGAAATGAACATGCTGTCAGAAGACAGAAAGATTGAACAGAAGTGAACATGCTGTCAGAAGACAGAAAGATTGAACAGAAGTGAACATGCTGTCAGAAGACAGAAAGATTGAACAGAAGTGAACATGCTGTCAGAAGACAGAAAAAGTGAACATGCTGTCAGAAGACAGAAAGATTGAACAGAAATGAACATGCTGTTAGAAGACAGAAAGATTGAACAGAAGTGAACATGCTGTCAGAAAACAGAAAGATTGAATGGAAATGAACATGCTGTAAGAAGACAGAAAGAAACTTACTTTACATGTACTACAACTGCAGTTACACATTCTATTTATGTTAGCGAATCAGAGAGTTCAATTATAAGAATCTGGAAGTGTCTTTATTCTAGGTGACAGTGAAGTACAATACCACTGTCCTATGAAACAGTACATAGTTTTCATGATCAGTACCACTGTTTCTTGAAACAGTACAGTTTTCATGATCAGTACCACTGTCCAATGAAACAGTACATATTTTCATGATTAGTACCACTGTCCAATGAAACAGTATGTAGTTTCCATAATCAGTACCACTGTCCAATGAAACAGTACATAGTTTCCATAATCAGTACCACTGTCCAATGAAACAGTACATAGTTTCCATGATTGGTACTACTATCCCCTTGGTGTGGATTCTTGTATGTGGTGAGGGGACCTCCCAGGGAAGGTTTTGATCCTTCAGTTTACCTCCTCTGGGATCTAAGTATCCACCCATGAGTTTGTCATGCATTGTGACCTTCAAAGGGGAGAAGAGGATTCTGGTGGTTTAGGGGTCCAACCCTAACACACCAGTTTGGCCTTGAATTCCTGTAGATGAGCAGCCTTGGGGTACCCCTCTTGGGTCAGTTGGCTGGTCCACATGGGCTAGGGTCAACCAAATACCAGTGTTGGATGTTTTCAACAGGTGTTATGGACATTGTACCTGATGCTGGAGTTTGGGTGATGTGCTCACGAAACACTGGCATTTCTGCAGTGTCCTTGTTTGGCATTATAGTGTGTCCCCTCATAGAGCTCCATGGTGGATGGGGTCAGTGAGCACCAAGATATTTTTTTTTATCATGGATCCTCCAAATAAAACTTAAATAAAATAGTGAAAAACAGTCCATAGCTAAACGACCACATCTTGATAATTCTGAGCATCAATCTTCAACATCTGTAACACTTGTTGTACCTCATTGTCTTATACTACATTCTCTTTCAGACAAAAATTTAGGGCAAATGTCTCCCATTTTCATTCAGAAGGGACTAGAGAGACTTGCTGGCTTGCCAAAGTCAGTAAAAAAGCTTTGATCTAGTGGCATATTGGTGGAAACATCCACATCTCAACACAGTGAACTCATTTTGCATTCAAAGGCTATTGGGGATATACCTATAGAGGTTACACCTCATGCTACTTTGAATTCATCACGAGGAGTTATTGTTGAGAGGGATTTGAAGAACATCCCAGAGTTGGAGATTATCGCTGGTTTCTCCACCCAAGGAGTTTCTGCAGTGAGACATATCTCCACTTGCAGAGATGGTATTACGATGCTAACCAGTGTCCTCATTCTGATATTTACATCACCATATCCACCTGCCATCTTCGAGGCAGGTTATCTTAGTTGCAAGGTACAGCCTTATGTTTCAAGCCCTATTAAATGTTTCCAGTGTTAGTGGTTCATTCACTCAAAGACATCATGTTGTGGTTCCTTGACATGTGCTCATTGCAGTGGCAAGAACCATGATGCCTATGATTGTGAAACAGACCCTCATTGTGTCAATTGCAATGGCTCTCACCCATCTTACTTTCATTCTTGCTCTAAATGGTTGGAAGAAAAAGAGGTGCAGTGTTTGAAAACGATTCAAAACACTACTTATCCTGAAGCTCAAAAATTGCTGTCCACCACTTCATCTCGGATGTATATGGCTGTTGCATTTCATTCCACTACTACAGTGGGAGTGCAGACAGATCTCTCTGTGCCTCCAAATGAATTATTCTCAAACCAAATAAAAAGTATTTTCACCTCCATGGTTAAAAAAGTTGATAAATCAACTTCAACACCCATCTCTGTCTCTAACATACGTTCCAGCAAACCCCAAGATCCACATCCTTTGGTTCCATGTACAGGCATTTCCTCGGGTACATCTTATTCTCCCACCTCAAGATGCAAAACAATCATTTGTTTGTGTTCTCAGTCACTGGAATTCTCTTCCAACAACAAAGACCTGCTCAATTGACCCAGGGCAGGAACCATGGAGGTTGATAGACCTCCCTCGAATCAAGACAATAGAGAAAAACGATATGTGGTTGTAAACAGAAGTGTTCTTCACCCAATTCACCTACACATAAATAAAAATGGCCACCAAGATACAATGGAACTGTCGAGGTTTACGTTCTGATCTGGATGACATCAAAACACTGATTGCTTTCTATCATCCTGTGTGTCTTTCCTTACAGGAAACATTTCTGAAACCTGTCTCTACAGTCACCTTTTGGCAGTTTTCTTTGTACAGAAATGACAGGCTATGCAATGGACGAGTGCATGGGTGGCATTGTTTGTTCATCAGCATATGCCCACCCTGCATTTGCCATTCAACACACCCTTGGAGGCCGTAGCCATCCATGTTTCCACTGTTTGTTCTATCTACCTGTCACCTGGATAGACATATGATCAATCAGACTTTGTTACTCTCATTAACAGTTGTTGTCTCCCTTTTTAATCCTGGGGGACTTTAATGGACATCATCCCCTCTGGGGAAGTGCTGATATTGATAGGAAGGGTTGCTTCTTAGAGTGTATGCTCTCTGATCCCAACCTTTCTCTTTTAAGTACTGGTTTTTCTTCTTATTTCCATGCACCTAGTCAGTCCTTTACTGCTATTGATCTCTCAATTTGCTCTCTTTCATTATTTTCCCATATTTCATGGAGGGTTGACAATAATCCATGAGGCAGTGATCATTTTCCTATAGTCTTGAGAGAGACTGGCTGTGGTTGATGGCACCCTATCCACGTGCCTCGGTGGAAGCAGGATCAGGCAAACTGGCCCTCTTTCACTGCTTTTGCAGAACTTGATCCAACCATCATCTGTAAACCATCAATAGACGACTGTGTGGCAGCAGTAACTGACTGTATTATACAAGCAGCTGCTCAATATATTCTTAAAATCTCGACACGTTTTCCATGATATCCTTGTCCATAATGGAATCCTGCCTGCCACATGACACAGAAAGCTCAAAAACATGCCTGGTATACTTTTTGTAGGTATTCCACACTCTCTCACTGCATTGCTTTCCAGCAGGCCCGTGCACATGCTCGGCAGGTAAGACGTTAGAGCCAGAAGGAATCTTGGATTAAGTTCACAACAAGCATATCTTCTACCACCAGTTCCAAGTCATATGGGACAAGATTCGAAAGCTTAGTGGGCAATATAATTTTGTCTCCCTCTCGATCTTGCTCTGTGGTGGTCAGGAAGTAGCTGATTCCAGGAGCATTGCAGATACTCCACATAAAAGCTTTTCCTGGGTATCTAGCACTTCTGCTTTTTCCTCCACTTTCTTAGCCATCAAGACTTGAGCAAAGTGATCATCTCTTTTCTTTTGAGTTGATTGTCTCTATGACTGTAATCGTCCCTTTACACTGGTGAAACTCAAACGGGTCCTTCATTGGTCTAACAGGACATTGTTCAGACCTAATGATGTACACTATGAAATGCTGTGCCATCTATCTCCTGTTTCTCTTCCTATTCTTATGTTTGTTTTTAAGCAGATCGGGCATGAAAATGTTTTTGCTGATGCCTGGCACCAGGCTTTTGTCCTACCTTTCACTAAGCCTGGGAAGGATCCCACAATTCCTTGAAACTATCGTCTAGTTGCTTTGACGAGTTGTCTCAGTAAGATCTTAGAGAGGATGATTAATGCTCGTCTTGTTTAGTTCCTCGAATCAAACAACCTTCTCTCACCCACCCAGTGTGGGTTCTGACGACAGTGCTCCACCATGGACCACCTGATTTGACTTGAAACATCAATCAGAGAAGTCTTTCTCAAACGAGAATGTCTTGTATCAATATTCTTTGACATTTAGAAGGTTTATGATACAACATGGAGGTATGGCATTTTGTAAGATCTCCATTTATATGGATTACGTGACCATATACTCATGTTTATTTAAAAAAATTTAATGGACAGGAGATTCCAAGTTTGTGCAGGTTTCACACTTTCTTGTTCTTTTCTACAGGAACTTGGAGTCCCTCAGGGCTGTGTTTTGAGTGTCACACTTTTCAGTATAAAAATTAATGCCATCACTAAACAACTCCCTCTTACTTGGAATGAGCTATGTGAAAACACGTTTTTCCAAATAAAATCCTACATTGGCCTTTGGCCATCTTGCTTCCATAAGGATAGGAAAGAGGAAGTTGTTCTAACTAAACTATGCATTAGTCACAGTTTTTTAACTCGTTGTTTTCTTTTGTCTGGGACTGATACACCAGTGTGTAGTCTGTGTAGCACTTAGGTCACAATAGGCCACATTTTACTGTCTTGCTGTTGTTATAACTCTCAATGATGGCACCATTTTAACCATGTTCTGTCCCAAAGTTTATCCATAATGTTAGACAGTGTTATTGGTGATGGTGACACTGTCCACCTTGGTAATGTTTTTAGTTTTTTAAAGGCTATTAATCTTTTTAATGCCATTTAAGTTTTTTTTAATTTATACATTAGACCTGTTTTAATGTGATTCCCTTTTAATAATCAAATTACATCTAGTTTGATTTGAAATTAGAAACTGGCTATAATGTCAAATAAACCAGGACTGGAAAGGCCAACTTTAGGTGACTAATACTGCTATTTGAACCACCCGTTAGTTATCCTGGTGAGTTATTATTAAAATTTTGCTACAAGTCTTTTAACACATTTATTACTTTGAAAATGCCTATAACATGAAATAACTTGAAACCAGGACTAGAAAGGCCAACTTCAGGTGATTACCGGTGGTTTTTGTACTTACCTGTTAGTCTTCCTGGTGAGTTATGATAATTACAGTTACACTACAGAAAGTCCTTTACAACTTGTATTAACTGTAGTTTTTCTCCTCTTCTGTAGACTAAATGTAAATATTGGTTTTAATGCTATTTATGTGTGTTTTTAATTAGTTTTGTTTAACCTGAATTTCCTTTTATGAATTTTACTAAGTTTACTTTAATTTTAACTTCTTACCAGATGTTTGGCATTGATAGCCTAGCTGCTTTGTGTCGTAAAACACCAAACCAACCAACCAGTACCACTGTCCCATGAAACAGTACATAGTTTCCATGATCAATACCACTGTCCCATGAAACAGTATATAGTTTCCATGATCAATACCACTGTCCCATGAAACAGTATATAGTTTCCATGATCAGTATCATTGTCCAATGAAACTGTAAATAGTTTCATGATCACTACCACTGTCCAATGAAACAATACATAGTTTTGATGATCAGTACCACTATCCCATGAAACAGTGCATAGTTTCATGGTCAGAACCACTGTCCAATTAAACAGAACATAGTTTCATGATCAGGACCACTGTCTAAGAAACAGTACATAATCAGTGATGACGAGAAAACCCACTTGTAGAGAAATATATATGTAAAAAATGACTGGTTTGGGTTGAGAAAATTTTTTTATGTAGAGAAGCGAACAATGTTTTGACCTTCTTTGGTCATCGTCAGGTTCACAAAGAAAGAAAGAGGTAACTGACTGATAACCGACCACACGTTTGAAGGGGATTGTGTAACTGAGTGTAGGAATGTAGAGGGCGTGCTTAGATGTTTGATTATATTTATTAATATAGGTATAAATGTGTTCCTTTGTATTGGTTTATTTTGGGTTGTTGTATAAGTAAGGCTTCTTTAATTTTGTGTTTGTCTATGTTTGTTTCTTTATTTAGTATTTGGGTGTTTCTATGGTTATGTTGTGTTTAAACCAAAGAATTATTAATAGAAGAAATTACATCTATTTCATTCAACAATGTAGAAAGTAACAACTAACCCTAACTTTGTAAAGGTAAAACTATCGAAAAATTTTAACACATACACAAACATTATCCAAAATTTACAGAAAAAACTACTTAAAGCCATGTTGAACATGAAATACAAAGAACTACATGACTTACAAAAACAAAAAATGAACCTAGACCATCAACTGGCATGCTGCATCAAACCAGAGATTTACGGACTTATACAACAAAACATAAACCAAATCAACACTAGGAATGACCACTAGTGTTCATTCTGACACACTAGTGTTCTGACACAACGAAAAACTAGAAAAACTAAGATGTAAACAACAGAAAAGACACCAACACGACAAACTGTTGATTAACCTCATAATTAACAGATCAGACCAACAATTAAACACAGACGAGATACCTATACTTAATAAAGGACTCAACTTCACAATAGACCTAGGTACATTCCAACCTTAGAAATCAAAACATATTTCGGAGATCTAGCCAGGAGACTTGTGATACTTTCCACAGAAAACAAAAACAAGAAAAAAACAACCAACAGAAAGAAGACAACTTCAACAATTTTATTGACATCCAACAGTCAAACTTCCTAGGTAAAATTACAAATTTATATCTTCTAGAAATACCTAAAAACAAAATCTTAAATGATTTTTTCAAAGAAGTTTCTCACAAAACCATCAACGTAATTTCACAAAATAGAAAACTAAAAAACAACCTTACAAAAAGAAACATTAATTTCATTAAAAACCTAAAACAAGACAAAAACATAAAAATTCTAAAAGCAGATAAAGATGACGCTATAGTCATAATGAACACGAATGAATACATCCAAAACATGAATAACATCCGATCAGTCACAAACAAATTTAAACCAATACACACAAATCCAACAGACACATGAAACACAACTAAACAAAATACTACTAAAAATGAAAAAAGCCAACACAATTTCACAAACACTTTATTCCTACCTATGCAAAACCGACCGACGCACACCACAAATATACTGCATCCCCAAACCTCATAAACCAGATTGTCCATTACGACCAATAATGTCCACATATTAATTGTTTAATTACAATCTTTGTAAATACATAGCATGGGCATTCTCCAAATATCTAACATCAGCCAGCTCATTCATCAAAGACTTTTAATTTCATGTATAGTCTTAATCAACTTAATCATAAAACCTTAATGGCCAGTTTCGATGTCATATACTTCTTTACAGAAGACCCAATTGCTGAAGCCTGCAAGATAGCTTTAGAACTTTATATCTGAAACCCTAAATCATCAATAGAAATTCCCAGTAACCAGTTAGCAACCCTCATAGAATTCACAACGATGAAGACAAACTTCATGTTCAACAACCAGAACTATATACAAACAAATGGCCTAAGCATGGGCAACCCTGTATAACCAGTTTTAGCTAATATTTCTATGACACAAGTTGAAACACAAGCAATTAACACAGCATTACATCCACCACTATACTGGTACAGATATGTAGATGATACGATTGCGGGATTCACATCTACAGAACACACACTTAATTTTTTTAATCAAATTAACTCTATACATCCCAACATTAACTTCACATGTGAACAGGAAGAAAGCAATCAAATACCATTTCTTAACCTCAAAATTACAAGAACCGATACACAGTTTAAAACAGAAATACACTGAAAAATCACCCATACTGGACTATACATTCCTTGGGACTCAGCACATGAAACAAAACAAAATCTCAACATACTAAGAAACAAAATAAACACAGCTGTAAAACTATGCTCAACAGATAAAATTAACAATGAATTAGACAAAATAAAACAATACTTCATCAACATCAATAAGTTTCCTCCACAAACCATAGAAAACATTATACGCACACATCTAGACAAAAAGCAAAATCAACCAACAAAAGTAAATATATCTCATGAATCAAAAATCACGAAATCATATACTGCTGCATACCATATATTCCCGACATCAGCAGAAAAATAACCAACATTTGGCAACAACTAGAACAAAATATGACATTCTAGTTAATGCCAAATTTATTCAAAAACCAGGCACAAAACTGAGGTCTATACTATGGAAAAACTACACTGACAAACACCACACCAACATTATTTATAAAATACCATGTGATAACTGCCACGACTTTTATATTGGAGAAACAAGTAGAAAAATGGAAACCAGATTCAAAGAACATAAAAAGTCACCTTTGCACGTTTTTGAACACTGCAAATCAAATAAGCACAACATAACTCTAGAAAACACCCAAATACTAAATAAAGAAACAAACATAAACAAATGCAAAATTAAAGAAGCCTTACTTACAAAACAACTCAAGCCCAAAATAAACCAATACAAAGGAACCTCTTTGTACCTATATTAATAAATATAATCAAACATCTAAGCATGTCCTCTACATTTCTACACTCAGTTACACAACCCCCTTCAAACATGTGGTCAGCTATCGGTCAGTTACCTCTTTCTTTGTGAACCTGATGATGACCGAAGAAGGTCAAAACATTGTTTGCTCTTTTACATAGAAATTTTCTCAACCCAAACCAGCTGTTTTTACATATATATGAAACAGTACACAGTTTCCATCACCAGTACCACTATCCCATGAAACAGTACACAGTTTCATATTCAGTACCATTGTCCCATTAAACAGTACACAGTTTCATATTTAGTACCATTGTCCCATTAAACAGTACACAGTTTCATATTCAGTACCATTGTCCCATTAAACAGTACACAGTTTCATATTCAGTACCATTGTCCCATTAAACAGTACATAGTTTCATGATGAGTATCAGTCCCATTAAACAGTACACAGTTTCATGATCAGTACCACTGTCCCATTAAACAGTGCATAGTTTCATGATCAGTACCACTGTCCCATTAAACAGTGCATAGTTTCATGATCAGTACCACTGTCCCATTAAACAGTGCATAGTTTCATGATCAGTACCACTGTCCCATTAAACAGTGCATAGTTTCATGATCAGCACCATTGTCCCATTAAACAGTGCATAGTTTCATATTCAGTACCATTGTCCCATTAAACAGTACACAGTTTCATATTCAGTACCATTGTCCCATTAAACAGTACACAGTTTCATATTCAGTACCATTGTCCCATTAAACAGTACATAGTTTCATGATGAGTATCAGTCCCATTAAACAGTGCATAGTTTCATGATCAGTACCACTGTCCCATTAAACAATACATAATACATGTGTACAATGTTGTATTACAGAAAATTCATCCTCTGAATACATGATGTGTGGATGTTTATCTTTTATTAATATTGAACAAATGTGTTTTGCTTGCTTACTCAAAAATAACTACTTAGTGATGTAAAAAATTAATTGAATGCTAGTGTTTTAGTCCTAACCCTTAGTATTCTTGGTAGAAAATGAAAGTCTTGTATCAATTGGAGATAATGCTGGTACCTTACATGTTCTTGAACTTCCATGGTCACTCTGTCATCCAATCCCAAATGAGGTGAGAAAAACAGTTTGTTTTTAATCAAGTATTTTACTGACTTGTTTCAATATATCAAACCATGTCTTTGTTAAATGAAACATCTGTTACTGTTATAATGCTTCTAAGAACTGAGGTCATTATATGGTTTTTAATGTTTGATTTGGGCACAGGTTATCAATATACACTACTATAGAATAAAATAAATTATTTTTTGTTGAGAAAAGACAGTTCTGCACTTTTAACTGTGGTGTGTAATAACTGTGTCATTCCTCCTGTTTCGTTACCATATATTTCCAGATAATAACATCATATTTCTTACCCTTAAAATGATGCTTCTTTTTACTCGTTATGTTATACACAGATTCACAGAGTGCCACTAAGAACTTTATGGTAAATAACATATTAAAAAGAGTGCCACTGAGAACTTTGTGGTAAATAACATGTTAAAAAGAGTGCCACTAAGAACTCTGTGGTAAATAACATATTAACAAGAGTGCCACTAAGAACTTTGTGGTAAATAACATATTAAAAAGAGTGCCACTGAGAACTTTGTGGTAAATAACATATTAAAAAGAGTGCCACTAAGAACTCTGTGGTAAATAACATATTAAAAAGAGTGCCACTAAGAACTCTGTGGTAAATAACATATTAAAAAGAGTGCCACTAAGAAGTCTGTGGTAAATAACATGTTAAAAAGAGTGCCACTAAGAACTCTGTGGTAAATAACATATTAACAAGAGTGCCACTAAAAACTTTGTGGTAAATAACATGTTAAAAAGAGTGCCACTGAGAACTTTGTGGTAAATAACATATTAAAAAGAGTGCCACTAAGAACTCTGTGGTGAGTAACATATTAAAAAGAGTGCCACTAAGAACTTTGTGGTAAATAACATATTAAAAAGAGTGCCACTAAGAACTCTGTGGTAAATAACATATTAAAAAGAGTGCCACTAAGAACTCTGTGGTAAATAACATATTAAAAAGAGTGCCACTAAGAACTCTGTGGTAAATAACATATTAAAAAGAGTGCCACTAAGAAGTCTGTGGTAAATAACATATTAAAAAGAGTGCCACTAAGAACTCTGTGGTAAATAACATATTAAAAAGAGTGCCACAAAGAACTTTGTGGTAAATAACATATTAAAAAGGGTGCCACTAAGACCTCTGTGGTAAATAACATATTAAAAAGAGTGCCACTAAGAACTCTGTGGTAAATAACATATTAAAAGAGTGCCACTAAGAACTCTGTGGTAAATAACATATTAAAAAGAGTGCCACTAAGAACTCTGTGGTAAATAACATATTAAAAAGAGTGCCACTAAGAAGTCTGTGGTAAATAACATATTAAAAAGAGTGCCACTAAGAAGTCTGTGGTAAATAACATATTAAAAGAGTGCCACTAAGAAGTCTGTGGTAAATAACATATTAAAAGAGTGCCACTAAGAACTCTGTGGTAAATAACATATTAAAAGAGTGCCACTAAGAACTCTGTGGTAAATAACATATTAAAAGAGTGCCACTAAGAAGTCTGTGGTAAATAACATATTAAAAAGAGTGCCACTAAGAACTCTGTGGTAAATAACATATTAAAAGAGTGCCACTAAGAAGTCTGTGGTAAATAACATATTAAAAGAGTGCCACTAAGAACTCTGTGGTAAATAACATATTAAAAGAGTGCCACTAAGAAGTCTGTGGTAAATAACATATTAAAAGAGTGCCACTAAGAAGTCTGTGGTAAATAACATATTAAAAGAGTGCCACTAAGAAGTCTGTGGTAAATAACATATTAAAAGAGTGCCACTAAGGACTTTGTGGTAAATAACATATTAAAAGAGTGCCACTAAGAACTCTGTGGTAAATAACATATTAAAAGAGTGCCACTAAGAACTCTGTGGTAAATAACATATTAAAAGAGTGCCACTAAGAACTTTGTGGTAAATAACATGTTAAAAGAGTGCCACTAAGAACTCTGTGGTAAATAACATATTAAAAAGAGTGCCACTAAGAACTCTGTGGTAAATAACATTAAAAAGAGTGCCACTAAGAACTCTGTGGTAAATAACATATTAAAAGAGTGCCACTAAGAACTCTGTGGTAAATAACATATTAAAAGAGTGCCACTAAGGACTTTGTGGTAAATAACATATTAAAAAGAGTGCCACTAAGAAGTCTGTGGTAAATAACATATTAAAAAGAGTGCCACTAAGAAGTCTGTGGTAAATAACATATTAAAAAGAGTGCCACTAAGAACTCTGTGGTAAATAACATATTAAAAAGAGTGCCACTAAGAAGTCTGTGGTAAATAACATATTAAAAGAGTGCCACTAAGAAGTCTGTGGTAAATAACATATTAAAAAGAGTGCCACTAAGAAGTCTGTGGTAAATAACATATTAAAAAGAGTGCCACTAAGAAGTCTGTGGTAAATAACATATTAAAAAGAGTGCCACTAAGGACTTTGTGGTAAATAACATATTAAAAAGAGTGCCACTAAGAACTCTGTGGTAAATAACATATTAAAAAGAGTGCCACTAAGAACTCTGTGGTAAATAACATATTAAAAAGAGTGCCACTAAGAACTTTGTGGTAAATAACATATTAAAAAGAGTGCCACTAAGAACTCTGTGGTAAATAACATATTGAAAAGAGTGCCACTAAGAACTCTGTGGTAAATAACATATTAAAAGAGTGCCACTAAGGACTTTGTGGTAAATAACATATTAAAAGAGTGCCACTAAGAACTCTGTGGTAAATAACATATTAAAAAGAGTGCCACTAAGAACTCTGTGGTAAATAACATATTAAAAAGAGTGCCACTAAGAACTCTGTGGTAAATAACATATTAAAAAGAGTGCCACTAAGAACTCTGTGGTAAATAACATATTAAAAAGAGTGCCACTAAGAACTCTGTGGTAAATAACATATTAAAAAGAGTGCCACTAAGAACTCTGTGGTAAATAACATATTAAAAAGAGTGCCACTAAGGACTTTGTGGTAAATAACATATTAAAAAGAGTGCCACTGAGACTTTGTGGTAAATAACATATTAAAAAGAGTGCCACTGAGAACTTTGTGGTAAATACCATATTAAAAAGAGTGCTACTAAGAACTCTGTGGTAAATAACATATTAAAAAGAGTGCCACTAAGAACTCTGTGGTAAATAACATATTAAAAAGAGTGCCACTAAGAAGTCTGTGGTAAATAACATATTAAAAAGAGTGCCACTAAGAAGTCTGTGGTAAATAACATATTAAAAAGAGTGCCACTAAGAAGTCTGTGGTAAATAACATATTAAAAGAGTGCCACTAAGAACTCTGTGGTAAATAACATATTAAAAAGAGTGCCACTAAAGACTTTTTGGTAAATAACATATTAAAAAGAGTGCCACTAAGAACTCTGTGGTAAATAACATATTAAAAAGAGTGCCACTAAGAACTCTGTGGTAAATAACATATTAAAAAGAGTGCCACTAAGAACTCTGTGGTAAATAACATATTAAAAAGAGTGCCACTAAAATCTCTGTGGTAAATAACATATTAAAAAGAGTGCCACTAAGAAGTCTGTGGTAAATAACATATTAAAAAGAGTGCCACTAAGGACTTTGTGGTAAATAACATATTAAAAAGAGTGCTACTAAGGACTTTGTGGTAAATAACATATTAAAAAGAGTGCCACTAAGAACTCTGTGGTAAATAACATATTAAAAAGAGTGCCACTAAGAACTCTGTGGTAAATAACATATTAAAAAGAGTGCCACTAAGAACTTTGTGGTAAATAACATATTAAAAAGAGTGCCACTAAGAACTCTGTGGTAAATAACATGTTAAAGAAACACTGCATTGCTGTTTTTACTTTTGTTTGCTTTTTAAGGTGTTACAATAATGTATTTGTAACTACATAATTTCCCTTGATAAATAGAAGTTATTTGTATCACATGACAGTTCCAATTAAACAAGACATTTTTATTTGAAACGTATTGATTTCATCAATCATACTGAAATATTGTTAATATTATATGTAGAAGGTTAGTTTCTCTAACGTATACTAACTGTGTAAACATGCATTTTAGTAGATTACTGAATTTCAAAGAAGTTGAACTGTGATAAAAAATTTGTAATTTTGTCTATTACTTTAGTTATGCTGCATAAATGTGGAGTATAGTTAGAACTGTTTGAAAACAATTTCTAAGAAATCCATTACAAAATTAACCTTATATACTTGTTTACCAGTTGAAGTTGCCCTGTAAAGTGGCCTCACATACTTGTTTCCCAGTAGAAGTTCTCCTATAAAGTTACCTCCGTACTTGTTTCCCAGTAGAAGTTCTCCTATAAAGTTACCTCCGTACTTGTTTACCAGTTGAAGTTGCCCTGTAAAGTTACCTCCGTACTTGTTTACCAATAGAGGTTGTCCTATAAAGTTACCTTCGTACTTGTTTACCAGTAGAGGTTGTCCTATAAAGTTACCTCCGTACTTGTTTCCCAGTAGAGGTTGTCCTATAAAGTGACTTCATGTACTTGTTTCCCAGTAGAAGTTGCTCTGTAAAGTTACCTTTGTACTTGTTTCCCAGAAGAGGTTGTCCTATAAAGTGACTTCATGTGCTTGTTTCCCAGTAGAGGTTGTCCTATAAAGTGACTTCATGTACTTGTTTCCCAGTAGAGGTTGTTCTATAAATGGATCTCACGTACTTGCTTCCTAGTAGAGGTTGTACTGTAAAGTTACCTCTGTACTTGTTTCCCAAAACAAGTTGTCCTATAAAGTAATCCCAGTAGACGTTGTCCTGTAAAGTTACTTTAAGTACTTGTTTCCCATTAGAGGTTGTCCTATAAAGTGACTTCATGTACTTGTTTCCCAGTAGAGGATGACTTTTGTGTGTTAAGAAAACTTGTACTTCACAAGAGAGACTTTTGTGTGTTAAGCAAACTTGTACTTCACAAGAGAGACTTTTGTGTGTTAAGCAAACTTGTACTTTACAAGAGAGACTTTTGTATGTTAAGCAAACTTGTACTTCACAAGAGAGACTTTTGTGTGTTAAGTAAACTTGTACTTCACAAGAGAGACTTTTGTGTGTTAAGCAAACTTGTACTTCACAAGAGAGACTTTTGTGTGTTAAGCAAACTTGTACTTCACAAGAGAGACTTTTGTGTGTTAAGCAAACTTGTACTTCACAAGACAGACTTTTGTGTGGTAAGCAAATTTCTATTTCACAAGAGAGACTTTTGTGTGTTAAGCAAACTTGTACTTCACAAGAGAGACTTTTGTGTGTTAAGTAAACTTGTACTTCACAAGAGAGACTTTTGAGTGTTAAGCAAACTTGTACTTCACAAGAGAGACTTTTGTGTGTTAAGCAAACTTGTACTTTACAAGAGAGACTTGTGTGTTAAGCAAACTTGTACTTCACAAGAGAGACTTGTGTGTTAAGCAAACTTATACTTCACAAGAGAGACTTTTGTGTGTTAAGTAAACTTGTACTTCACAAGAGAGACTTTTGTGTGTTAAGTAAACTTGTACTTCACAAGAGAGACTTTTGTGTGTTAAGCAAACTTGTACTTTACAAGAGAGACTTTTATGTGTTAAACAAACTTGTACTTCACAAGAGAGACTTTGTGTGTTAAACAAACTTGTGCTTACAAGAGAGACTTTTGTATGTTAAACAAACTTGTACTTTACAAGAGAGACTTTTGTGTGTTAAGCAAACTTGTACTTCACAAGAGAGACTTTTGTGTGTTAAGCAAACTTGTACTTCACAAGAGAGACTTTTGTGTGTTAAGGAAACTTGTACTTTACAAGAGAGACTTTTGTGTGTTAAGTAAACTTGTACTTCACAAGAGAGACTTTTGTGTGTTAAGCAAACTTGTACTTTACAAGAGAGACTTTTGTGTGTTAAGCAAACTTGTACTTCACAAGAGAGACTTTTGTGTGTTAAGTAAACTTGTACTTTACAAGAGAGACTTTTGTGTGTTAAGCAAACTTGTACTTTACAAGAGAGACTTTTGCGTGTTAAGCAAACTTGTACTTCACAAGAGAGACTTTTGTGTGTTAAGCAAACTTGTACTTCACAAGAGAGACTTTTGTGTGTTAAGCAAACTTGTACTGTTCAACTATTCAAATTTATTTGTTGGTAATAGTTTCAAAATATATTTTCTTTTGAAATAACCCTACATGTCATAAGAACAATAAGCTATAACTGTTCCAAAATAAAGAAAAGGTGAAAAGGTAGAAAACTGATTACATGAATCTCAAACTAAGGGTTCTGCAGCCCATAAAATCATCTATCTGTATGTCAGTGTGTAAGTAGATACCATAGAAAACACTCAAATACTAAATAAAGAAACAAACATAAACAAACGTAAAATTAAAGAAGCCTTACTTATACAACAACTTAAACCCAAAATAAACCAATATAAAGGAACGCCTTTATACCTATATTAATATAATAAATAAAATTATATATTCAAACATCTAATACCGCCCTCTACATTTCGACACACAGTTACACAACCCCTTTCAAACATGTGGTCAGCTTCCGGTCAGTTACCTCTTTCTTTGTGAACCTGACGATGACCGAAGAAGGTCGAAACGTTGTTCGCTCTTCTATGTAAAGTGTTTTCTCAGCCCAAACGAGCCGTTTTTGCATATAAATGTGTCAGTTTATCTTGTTACAATATGTAAACTGTATATGTTCCTGTATTGGTAATATCTGTGTCACTTTATCTTCTTACAATATGTAAACTGTGTATGTTCCTGCATTGGTAATATCTGTGTCACTTTATCTTGTTACAATATGCAAACTGTGTATGTTCCTGTATTGGTAATATCTGTGTCAGTTTATCTTGTTACAATATGTAAACTATATATGTTCCTGTATTGGTAATATCAGTGTCACTTTATCTTGTTACAATATGTAAACTATATCTGTTCCTGTATTGGTAATATCTGTGTCATTTTATCTTGTTACAATATGTAAACTATATATGTTCCTGTATTGGTAATATCTGTGTCACTTTATCTTGTTACAATATGTAAACTATATATGTTCCTGTATTGGTAATATCTGTGTCACTTTATCTTGTTACAATATGTAAACTATATATGTTCCTGTATTGGTAATATCTGTGTCACTTTATCTTGTTACAATATGTAAACTATATATGTTCCTGTATTGGTAATATCAGTGTCACTTTATCTTGTTACAATGTGTAAACTATATATGTTCCTGTATTGGTAATATCTGTGTCACTTTATCTTGTTACAATATGTAAACTATATATGTTCCTGTATTGGTAATATCAGTATCACTTTATCTTGTTACAATGTGTAAACTATATATGTTCCTGTATTGGTAATATCTGTGTCACTTTATCTTGTTACAATATGTAAACTATGTATGTTCCTGTATTGGTAATATCTGTGTCACTTTATCTTGTTACAATATGTAAGCTATATCTGTTTGTGCCTTAAGAATCTTCTTCATCTGAAATGTAGTTCCCTGACTTTTTTCACTGCTTAATAGAATTATATTATTTTTCTTAGACAGTGGTAGTTAGAAAATATTTTGAAAGTGAAGCCCAGAGAATTAATGCATGGCCACAGTTTACCCAAGAAGTTTTGTCTGAAGTGGAAGAAACTAGTTTACAGAAACAAGTTAGTAAAACGTTATACAGTGGAATTTTGCTGAAAATTAATGAAATTATAATTCATTACGTTTGTGGTTTTCAACACATGCTTAAAGATTTGTGATGATGAGAAACCCCCTTGAAGTAAAAATGTATCTGAGAACGGCTGGTATGGGTAATAAAACTACTATTAAAATAGAGAACAAATGATTGTTTCAGTCTTCCACCCACCACTATACTGGTACAGATATGTTGATGATACAATTACTGGATTCACATCTACAGAACACACACTTAGTTTTTTCAATCACAATAACTCGATACACTTCAACATTAAGTTCACCTGTGAACAGGAAAAAACTAAACAAATAACATTTAACCTCAAGATCGCTAGAACTGATACACAATTCAAAACAGAAATTCACAGAAAAATCACCCATACTGGATTATACATTCCCTGGGACTCAGCACATGAAACAAAACAAAAACTCAACATATTAAGAAACCAAATAAACACAGCAACAAAACTATGTTCATCCGATAAAATTAACGATGAAATCAACAAAATAAACAACACTTCAACATCAACAAATTTCCTCAAAAAACCATGAAAAAAATTATACACATACCTAGACCAACAATAATAAATCACAAGACACAACAAGCTTCAAAATCTTATACTGCTGTATACCATATGTTCCCAACATCAGTGAAAAAATAACCAACATTTGGAAAAAACTTATAACAAAATACAACATTCCAGTAAACACTAAATTTATTCAAAAACCAGGCACAAAACTGAGGTCTATACTATGTAAAAACTACACTGACAAACACAACACCAACATAATTTATAAAATACAATGTGATAACTGCCATGTCTTTTATATTAGAGAAACAAGCAGGAAAATGGAAACTAGATTAAAAACAAACATCTTCACACGTTTTAGAACACTGCAAATCAAATAAACACAAAATAACCATAGAGGACACTCAGCTACTAAGTAGGGAAACAAACATAAACAAATTCAAAGAAGCCCTACTTATAGAGCAACTAAAACCAAAATTAAACCAATATAAAGGAACTCATTTATACCTATACTCATAACCTAACATCCAACTGCAACGCCACCTACAATCCCGTACACGTTTATACTCTCGTCACTAAAACATTTGTCCAGCAATGGTCACTTGTAAACTGTCTCTTTCTTAACCTGAAGATGACCTAGGAAGGTCTACACATTGTTCTCTATTTAAATAGTAGTAATATCCATGCCAGCCATCTTGAGATATGTATTTAAAGAGTATTTTGTTTATTACTATGTCCAATCACATTACTTATTTCTCTATTTTTATTAAACCTTATTTGAAAGGCTCAACAATAATGTAAGACAAACGTTTATTTTCTAAGATCATTTTCTTACAACTTTTAAATATTAAGACTTTTCCTCTCTAGAACTGAGTATATTTGGTTATATTTCTGTAGCATACACCACAGCTAGACATTTTGGCTGAAGAAGAGATGAAACATGAACAGAACACAGAGTACCAGAAATACTTAGACTTGGAACGTACAGTACTACAATGTTTAGGAATAAATGAGTCAGCTAACTAGAACCCTGTTTTTACTGATATTAAGCATTTGATAAATTTATACTTATATATTTCTCAAAAGAAGTTTTTAAAAATAAAATTTGTAACTCAAAATATTTTAATCTCATAATATCTTCCAACTGTGAAATTTAAATCTGCCAAAAACAGATGTTTTATATGTATAGTTATTTGTCAACTCAGATCTCAGTAACCATATTTTAATATGATGCATTAATTTGTGATGTTAATATGAACACTAGTTTTATTTATTTTTCATAAAACAACTCAGAAGTTTTGGCTATAGGACCTTGTGATCTTAGGCCCTGAGAAGGACCACACCTTTGTATGCTTGTTCTTTAATACTTTTAAATGTTAACACTATAACTCCTCAAGTTTAATTTATTACATTTCAATCCAAGTTGAATTCTTCTCTTATTTCAACTGTGTTTAAAATATTAAAACACAAACAAGTTTTGTTTTAAAAAATTGAATCAGTCTGTTTATTAAATGGATGCATAGCACCATGCATCCCTTTGCTCATACCAACAATGTCCACATCCTTTAATGTTCGATATCACCACCACGTGTGTAAAGAAAAACAGATGTGCATGCCACGTGTCCCTGTTTCACCATGTCTTTGACACTTTTAATTCAACCTGCAGTAAAGACAAGTCTTCTTTCACATGTCTTCCTTCGATTCTCCAAGTTCATAGCTTCTCTGGAATGCTGTATTAAATATCTAACTAGATGGTGTTTGGCTCACCTTAATTAGTAACAATTCTTAAGTTCCTGTAACTTTACATGCTATAAAATAAGCAATCATTAGTCTAGCTATCAGTGTGTATCATACCTTTCTCAAAGTGTATAATATCCCTCACTCCATAGTAGAATGAAAACCTTAATGTTGTGTATGTGACTGCAGAACAACAACTGTTTCTGAGCACCACAGGTTGTCTAACAAACTATTCCAAGTGCTGAGTTGAGTCCTAGTACAAGAAACTAAACGTATATATTTCTAAACATATTCTAGTTTTGAGGTTCATAGGAATTCTTTGTTTTCCTTCTTTTACAAAAATGACACTTGATTTTTGCACAAAGATCTAAAACTTTTCAGTGTTTTCCCTAATTCTAACTTAAGCAGTTTATTTCAGTATCACTCATAGGTTCAAGTTACCTTAGATTAAGGGGTTAGTAAAATAACTGGGCGAATGGCAGTAATTATAACTAAATTTGAAGTAATATTTATATACACATACATACACCTTCCCATAAAGAAAAAATAGTTAATGTAGTTAAATATATAATTACTCTGGGACATACACCTTCCCATAAAGAAAAAATAGTTAATGTAGTTAAATATATAATTACTCTGGGACATACACCTTCCCATAAAGAAAAAATAGTTAATGTAGTTAAATATATAATTACTCTGGGACATACACCTTCCCATAAAGAACAAATAGTTAATGTAGTTAAATATATAATTACTCTGGGACATACACCTTCCCAGAAAGAAAAAATAGTTAATGTAGTTAAATATATAATTACTCTGGGACATACACATTCCCCTAAAGAACAAATAGTTAATGTAGTTAAATATATAATTACTCTGGGACATACACCTTCCAATAAAGAAAAAATAGTTAATGTAGTTAAATATATAATTACTCTGGGACATACACCTTCCCATAAAAGAAAAAAATAGTTAATGTAGTTAAATATATAATTACTCTGGGACATACCTTCCCATAAAGAAAAAATAGTTAATGTAGTTAAATATATAATTACTCTGGGACATACACCTTCCCATAAAGAAAAAATAGTTAATGTAGTTAAATATATAATTACTCTGGGACATACACCTTCCCATAAAGAAAAAAAATAGTTAATGTAGTTAAATATATAATTACTCTGGGACATACACCTTCCCATAAAGAAAAAATAGTTAATGTAGTTAAATATATAATTACTCTGGGACATACACCTTCCCATAAAGAAAAAATAGTTAATGTAGTTAAATATATAATTACTCTGGGACATACACCTTCCCATAAAGAAAAAATAGTTAATGTAGTTAAATATATAATTACTCTGGGACATACACCTTCCCATAAAGAAAAAATAGTTAATGTAGTTAAATATATAATTACTCTGGGACATACACCTTCCCATAAAGAAAAAATAGTTAATGTAGTTAAATATATAATTACTCTGGGACATACACCTTCCAATAAAGAAAAAATAGTTAATGTAGTTAAATATATAATTACTCTGGGACATACACCTTCCCATAAAGAAAAAATAGTTAATGTAGTTAAATATATAATTACTCTGGGACATACACCTTCCATAAAGAAAAAATAGTTAATGTAGTTAAATATATAATTACTCTGGGACATACACCTTCCCATAAAGAAAAAATAGTTAATGTAGTTAAATATATAATTACTCTGGGACATACACCTTCCCATAAAGAAAAAATAGTTAATGTAGTTAAATATATAATTACTCTGGGACATACACCTTCCCATAAAGAAAAAATAGTTAATGTAGTTAAATATATAATTACTCTGGGACATACACCTTCCAATAAAGAAAAAATAAAGTTAAAAAAAATAGTTAATGTAGTTAAATATATAATTACTCTGGGACATACACCTTCCAATAAAGAAAAAATAGTTAATGTAGTTAAATATATAATTACTCTGGGACATACACCTTCCAATAAAGAAAAAATAGTTAATGTAGTTAAATATATAATTACTCTGGGACATACACCTTCCCATAAAGAAAAAATAGTTAATGTAGTTAAATATATAATTACTCTGGGACATACACCTTCCCATAAAAAAAAATAGTTAATGTAGTTAAATATATAATTACTCTGGGACATACACCTTCCTGGGACATAAATAAAAAATAGTTAATGTAGTTAAATATATAATTACTCTGGGACATACACCTTCCCATAAAGAAAAAATAGTTAATGTAGTTAAATATATAATTACTCTGGGACATACACCTTCCCATAAAGAAAAAATAGTTAATGTAGTTAAATATATAATTACTCTGGGACATACACCTTCCCATAAAGAAAAAATAGTTAATGTAGTTAAATATATAATTACTCTGGGACATACACCTTCCCATAAAGAAAAAATAGTTAATGTAGTTAAATATATAATTACTCTGGGACATACACCTTCCCATAAAGAAAAAATAGTTAATGTAGTTAAATATATAATTACTCTGGGACATACACCTTCCCATAAAGAAAAAATAGTTAATGTAGTTAAATATATAATTACTCTGGGACATACACCTTCCCATAAAAAGAAAAATAGTTAATGTAGTTAAATATATAATTACTCTGGGACATACACCTTCCCATAAAAAGAAAAAATAGTTAATGTAGTTAAATATATAATTACTCTGGGACATACACCTTCCCATAAAGAAAAAATAGTTAATGTAGTTAAATATATAATTACTCTGGGACATACACCTTCCAATAAAGAAAAAATAGTTAATGTAGTTAAATATATAATTACTCTGGGACATACACCTTCCCATAAAGAAAAAATAGTTAATGTAGTTAAATATATAATTACTCTGGGACATACACCTTCCCATAAAGAAAAAATAGTTAATGTAGTTAAATATATAATTACTCTGGGACATACACCTTCCAATAAAGAAAAAATAGTTAATGTAGTTAAATATATAATTACTCTGGGACATACACCTTCCATAAAGAAAAAATAGTTAATGTAGTTAAATATATAATTACTCTGGGACATACACCTTCCCATAAAGAAAAAATAGTTAATGTAGTTAAATATATAATTACTCTGGGACATACACCTTCCCATAAAGAAAAAATAGTTAATGTAGTTAAATATATAATTACTCTGGGACATACACCTTCCCATAAAGAAAAAATAGTTAATGTAGTTAAATATATAATTACTCTGGGACATACACCTTCCAATAAAGAAAAAATAGTTAATGTAGTTAAATATATAATTACTCTGGGACATACACCTTCCCATAAAGAAAAAATAGTTAATGTAGTTAAATATATAATTACTCTGGGACATACACCTTCCCATAAAGAAAAAATAGTTAATGTAGTTAAATATATAATTACTCTGGGACATACACCTTCCATAAAGAAAAAATAGTTAATGTAGTTAAATATATAATTACTCTGGGACATACACCTTCCCATAAAGAAAAAATAGTTAATGTAGTTAAATATATAATTACTCTGGGACATACACCTTCCCATAAAGAAAAAATAGTTAATGTAGTTAAATATATAATTACTCTGGGACATACACCTTCCCATAAAGAAAAAATAGTTAATGTAGTTAAATATATAATTACTCTGGGACATACACCTTCCCATAAAGAAAAAATAGTTAATGTAGTTAAATATATAATTACTCTGGGACATACACCTTCCAATAAAGAAAAAATAGTTAATGTAGTTAAATATATAATTACTCTGGGACATACACTGGGACATACACCTTCCATAAAGAAAAAATAGTTAATGTAGTTAAATATATAATTACTCTGGGACATACACCTTCCCATAAAGAAAAAATAGTTAATGTAGTTAAATATATAAAGACATACACCTTCCCATAAAAAAAATAGTTAATGT
This sequence comes from Tachypleus tridentatus, assembly GCF_004210375.1. Taxonomy (NCBI): domain Eukaryota; kingdom Metazoa; phylum Arthropoda; class Merostomata; order Xiphosura; family Limulidae; genus Tachypleus; species Tachypleus tridentatus. The sequence continues at coordinate 6,794,296 of NC_134828.1, forward strand.
AGTTAAATATGTAATTACTCTGGGACATACACCTTCCCATAAAGAAAAAATAGTTAATGTAGTTAAATATATAATTACTCTGGGACATACACCTTCCCATAAAGAAAAAATAGTTAATGTAGTTAAATATATAATTACTCTGGGACATACACCTTCCCATAAAGAAAAAATAGTTAATGTAGTTAAATATATAATTACTCTGGGACATACACCTTCCCATAAAGAAAAAATAGTTAATGTAGTTAAATATATAATTACTCTGGGACATACACCTTCCCATAAAGAAAAATAGTTAATGTAGTTAAATATGTAATTACTCTGGGACATACACCTTCCCATAAAGAAAAAATAGTTAATGTAGTTAAATATATAATTACTCTGGGACATACACCTTAAAGAAAAAATAAAGTAAAAAATAGTTAATGTAGTTAAATATATAATTACTCTGGGACATACACCTTCCCATAAATAAAGAAAAAATAGTTAATGTAGTTAAATATATAATTACTCTGGGACATACACCTTCCCATAAAGAAAAAATAGTTAATGTAGTTAAATATATAATTACTCTGGGACATACACCTTCCCATAAAGAAAAAATAGTTAATGTAGTTAAATATATAATTACTCTGGGACATACACCTTCCCATAAAAAAAAATAGTTAATGTAGTTAAATATATAATTACTCTGGGACATACACCTTCCCAGAAAGAAAAAAATAGTTAATGTAGTTAAATATATAATTACTCTGGGACATACACCTTCCCATAAAGAAAAAATAGTTAATGTAGTTAAATATATAATTACTCTGGGACATACACCTTCCCATAAAGAAAAAATAGTTAATGTAGTTAAATATATAATTACTCTGGGACATACACCTTCCCATAAAGAAAAAATAGTTAATGTAGTTAAATATATAATTACTCTGGGACATACACCTTCCCATAAAGAAAAAATAGTTAATGTAGTTAAATATATAATTACTCTGGGACATACACCTTCCCATAAAGAAAAAATAGTTAATGTAGTTAAATATATAATTACTCTGGGACATACGCCTTCCCATAAAAAAAAATAGTTAATGTAGTTAAATATATAATTACTCTGGGACATACACCTTCCAATAAAGAAAAAATAGTTAATGTAGTTAAATATATAATTACTCTGGGACATACACCTTCCCATAAAGAAAAAATAGTTAATGTAGTTAAATATATAATTACTCTGGGACATACACCTTCCCATAAAGAAAAAATAGTTAATGTAGTTAAATATATAATTACTCTGGGACATACACCTTCCCATAAAGAAAAAATAGTTAATGTAGTTAAATATATAATTACTCTGGGACATACACCTTCCCATAAAGAAAAAATAGTTAATGTAGTTAAATATATAATTACTCTGGGACATACACCTTCCAATAAAGAAAAAATAGTTAATGTAGTTAAATATATAATTACTCTGGGACATACACCTTCCCATAAAGAAAAAATAGTTAATGTAGTTAAATATATAATTACTCTGGGACATACACCTTCCCATAAAGAAAAAATAGTTAATGTAGTTAAATATATAATTACTCTGGGACATACACCATAAAGAAGAAAAATAGTTAATGTAGTTAAATATATAATTTCCCATAAAGAAAAATAGTTAATGTAGTTAAATATATAATTACTCTGGGACATACACCTTACACCCATAAAGAAAAAATAGTTAATGTAGTTAAATATATAATTACTCTGGGACATACACCTTCCCATAAAGAAAAAATAGTTAATGTAGTTAAATATATAATTACTCTGGGACATACACCTTCCCATAAAGAAAAAATAGTTAATGTAGTTAAATATATAATTACTCTGGGACATACACCTTCCCATAAAGAAAAAATAGTTAATGTAGTTAAATATATAATTACTCTGGGACATACACCTTCCCATAAAGAAAAAATAGTTAATGTAGTTAAATATATAATTACTCTGGGACATACACCTTCCCATAAAGAAAAAATAGTTAATGTAGTTAAATATATAATTACTCTGGGACATACACCTTCCCATAAAGAAAAAATAGTTAATGTAGTTAAATATATAATTACTCTGGGACATACACCTTCCCATAAAGAAAAAATAGTTAATGTAGTTAAATATATAATTACTCTGGGACATACACCTTCCCATAAAGAAAAAATAGTTAATGTAGTTAAATATATAATTACTCTGGGACATACACCTTCCCATAAAGAAAAAATAGTTAATGTAGTTAAATATATAATTACTCTGGGACATACACCTTCCCATAAAGAAAAAATAGTTAATGTAGTTAAATATATAATTACTCTGGGACATACACCTTCCCATAAAAAAAATAGTTAATGTAGTTAAATATATAATTACTCTGGGACATACACCTTCCCATAAAGAAAAAATAGTTAATGTAGTTAAATATATAATTACTCTGGGACATACACCTTCCCATAAAGAAAAAATAGTTAATGTAGTTAAATATATAATTACTCTGGGACATACACCTTCCCATAAAGAAAAAATAGTTAATGTAGTTAAATATATAATTACTCTGGGACATACACCTTCCCATAAAGAAAAAATAGTTAATGTAGTTAAATATATAATTACTCTGGGACATACACCTTCCCATAAAGAAAAAATAGTTAATGTAGTTAAATATATAATTACTCTGGGACATACACCTTCCCATAAAGAAAAAATAGTTAATGTAGTTAAATATATAATTACTCTGGGACATACACCTTCCCATAAAGAAAAAATAGTTAATGTAGTTAAATATATAATTACTCTGGGACATACACCTTCCAATAAAGAAAAAAAAATAGTTAATGTAGTTAAATATATAATTACTCTGGGACATACACCTTCCCATAAAGAAAAAATAGTTAATGTAGTTAAATATATAATTACTCTGGGACATACACCTTCCAATAAAGAAAAAATAGTTAATGTAGTTAAATATATAATTACTCTGGGACATACACCTTCCCATAAAGAAAAAATAGTTAATGTAGTTAAATATATAATTACTCTGGGACATACACCTTCCCATAAAGAAAAAATAGTTAATGTAGTTAAATATATAATTACTCTGGGACATACACCTTCCCATAAAGAAAAAATAGTTAATGTAGTTAAATATATAATTACTCTGGGACATACACCTTCCCATAAAGAAAAAATAGTTAATGTAGTTAAATATATAATTACTCTGGGACATACACCTTCCAATAAAGAAAAAATAGTTAATGTAGTTAAATATATAATTACTCTGGGACATACACCTTCCCATAAAGAAAAAATAGTTAATGTAGTTAAATATATAATTACTCTGGGACATACACCTTCCAATAAAGAAAAAATAGTTAATGTAGTTAAATATATAATTACTCTGGGACATACACCTTCCCATAAAGAAAAAATAGTTAATGTAGTTAAATATATAATTACTCTGGGACATACACCTTCCCATAAAGAAAAAATAGTTAATGTAGTTAAATATATAATTACTCTGGGACATACACCTTCCCATAAAGAAAAAATAGTTAATGTAGTTAAATATATAATTACTCTGGGACATACACCTTCAATAAAGAAAAAATATAAAGAAAAAATAGTTAATGTAGTTAAATATATAATTACTCTGGGACATACACCTTCCCATAAAAAAAAAATAGTTAATGTAGTTAAATATATAATTACTCTGGGACATACACATTCCCCTAAAGAACAAATAGTTAATGTAGTTAAATATATAATTACTCTGGGACATACACCTTCACCATAAAGAAAAAATAGTTAATGTAGTTAAATATATAATTACTCTGGGACATACACCTTCCCATAAAGAAAAAATAGTTAATGTAGTTAAATATATAATTACTCTGGGACATACACCTTCCCATAAAGAAAAAATAGTTAATGTAGTTAAATATATAATTACTCTGGGACATACACCTTCCCATAAAGAAAAAATAGTTAATGTAGTTAAATATATAATTACTCTGGGACATACACCTTCCCATAAAGAAAAAATAGTTAATGTAGTTAAATATATAATTACTCTGGGACATACACCTTCCCATAAAGAAAAAATAGTTAATGTAGTTAAATATATAATTACTCTGGGACATACACCTTCCCATAAAGAAAAATAGTTAATGTAGTTAAATATATAATTACTCTGGGACATACACCTTCCCATAAAGAAAAATAGTTAATGTAGTTAAATATATAATTACTCTGGGACATACACCTTCCTGGGACATAAAGAAAAAATAGTTAATGTAGTTAAATATATAATTACTCTGGGACATACACCTTCCCATAAAGAAAAAATAGTTAATGTAGTTAAATATATAATTACTCTGGGACATACACCTTCCCATAAAGAAAAATAGTTAATGTAGTTAAATATATAATTACTCTGGGACATACACCTTCCCATAAAGAAAAAATAGTTAATGTAGTTAAATATATAATTACTCTGGGACATACACCTTCCCATAAAGAAAAAATAGTTAATGTAGTTAAATATATAATTACTCTGGGACATACACCTTCCCATAAAGAAAAAATAGTTAATGTAGTTAAATATATAATTACTCTGGGACATACACCTTCCCATAAAGAAAAAATAGTTAATGTAGTTAAATATATAATTACTCTGGGACATACACCTTCCCATAAAGAAAAAATAGTTAATGTAGTTAAATATATAATTACTCTGGGACATACACCTTCCCATAAAGAAAAAATAGTTAATGTAGTTAAATATATAATTACTCTGGGACATACACCTTCCAATAAAGAAAAAATAGTTAATGTAGTTAAATATATAATTACTCTGGGACATACACCTTCCCATAAAGAAAAAATAGTTAATGTAGTTAAATATATAATTACTCTGGGACATACACCTTCCCATAAAGAAAAATAGTTAATGTAGTTAAATATATAATTACTCTGGGACATACACCTTCCCATAAAGAAAAAATAGTTAATGTAGTTAAATATATAATTACTCTGGGACATACACCTTCCCATAAAGAAAAAATAGTTAATGTAGTTAAATATATAATTACTCTGGGACATACACCTTACTCCATACAATAAAGAAAAAATAGTTAATGTAGTTAAATATATAATTACTCTGGGACATACACCTTCCCATAAAGAAAAAATAGTTAATGTAGTTAAATATATAATTACTCTGGGACATACACCTTCCCATAAAGAAAAAATAGTTAATGTAGTTAAATATATAATTACTCTGGGACATACACCTTACCCATAAAGAAAAATAGTTAATGTAGTTAAATATATAATTACTCTGGGACATACACCTTCCCATAAAGAAAAAATAGTTAATGTAGTTAAATATATAATTACTCTGGGACATACACCTTCCCATAAAGAAAAAATAGTTAATGTAGTTAAATATATAATTACTCTGGGACATACACCTTCCCATAAAGAAAAAATAGTTAATGTAGTTAAATATATAATTACTCTGGGACATACACCTTCCCATAAAGAAAAAATATAAAGTTAAAAAAATAGTTAATGTAGTTAAATATATAATTACTCTGGGACATACACCTTCCCATAAAGAAAAAATAGTTAATGTAGTTAAATATATAATTACTCTGGGACATACACCTTCCAATAAAGAAAAAATAGTTAATGTAGTTAAATATATAATTACTCTGGGACATACACCTTCCCATAAAGAAAAAATAGTTAATGTAGTTAAATATATAATTACTCTGGGACATACACCTTCCCATAAAGAAAAAATAGTTAATGTAGTTAAATATATAATTACTCTGGGACATACACCTTCCCATAAAGAAAAAATAGTTAATGTAGTTAAATATATAATTACTCTGGGACATACACCTTCCCATAAAGAAAAAATAGTTAATGTAGTTAAATATATAATTACTCTGGGACATACACCTTCCCATAAAGAAAAAATAGTTAATGTAGTTAAATATATAATTACTCTGGGACATACACCTTCCCATAAAGAAAAAATAGTTAATGTAGTTAAATATATAATTACTCTGGGACATACACCTTCCCATAAAGAAAAAATAGTTAATGTAGTTAAATATATAATTACTCTGGGACATACACCTTCCCATAAAGAAAAAATAGTTAATGTAGTTAAATATATAATTACTCTGGGACATACACCTTCCCATAAAGAAAAAATAGTTAATGTAGTTAAATATATAATTACTCTGGGACATACACCTTCCCATAAAGAAAAAATAGTTAATGTAGTTAAATATATAATTACTCTGGGACATACACCTTCCCATAAAGAAAAAATAGTTAATGTAGTTAAATATATAATTACTCTGGGACATACACCTTCCCATAAAAGAAAAATAGTTAATGTAGTTAAATATATAATTACTCTGGGACATACACCTTCCCATAAAGAAAAAATAGTTAATGTAGTTAAATATATAATTACTCTGGGACATACACCTTCCCATAAAGAAAAAATAGTTAATGTAGTTAAATATATAATTACTCTGGGACATACACCTTCCCATAAAGAAAAAATAGTTAATGTAGTTAAATATATAATTACTCTGGGACATACACCTTCCCATAAAGAAAAAATAGTTAATGTAGTTAAATATATAATTACTCTGGGACATACACCTTCCCATAAAGAAAAAATAGTTAATGTAGTTAAATATATAATTACTCTGGGACATACACCTTCCCATAAAGAATAAAGAAAAAATAGTTAATGTAGTTAAATATATAATTACTCTGGGACATACACCTTCCCATAAAGAAAAAATAGTTAATGTAGTTAAATATATAATTACTCTGGGACATACACCTTCCCATAAAGAAAAAATAGTTAATGTAGTTAAATATATAATTACTCTGGGACATACACCTTCCCATAAAGAAAAAATAGTTAATGTAGTTAAATATATAATTACTCTGGGACATACACCTTCCAATAAAGAAAAATAGTTAATGTAGTTAAATATATAATTACTCTGGGACATACACCTTCCCATAAAGAAAAAATAGTTAATGTAGTTAAATATATAATTACTCTGGGACATACACCTTCCAATAAAGAAAAAATAGTTAATGTAGTTAAATATATAATTACTCTGGGACATACACCTTCCCATAAAGAAAAAATAGTTAATGTAGTTAAATATATAATTACTCTGGGACATACACCTTCCATAAAGAAAAATAGTTAATGTAGTTAAATAAAGAAAAAAATAGTTAATGTAGTTAAATATATAATTACTCTGGGACATACACCTTCCCATAAAGAAAAAATAGTTAATGTAGTTAAATATATAATTACTCTGGGACATACACCTTCCCATAAAGAAAAATAGTTAATGTAGTTAAATATATAATTACTCTGGGACATACACCTTCCCATAAAGAAAAAATAGTTAATGTAGTTAAATATATAATTACTCTGGGACATACACCTTCCCATAAAGAAAAAATAGTTAATGTAGTTAAATATATAATTACTCTGGGACATACACCTTCCCATAAAGAAAAAATAGTTAATGTAGTTAAATATATAATTACTCTGGGACATACACCTTCCCATAAAGAAAAAATAGTTAATGTAGTTAAATATATAATTACTCTGGGACATACACCTTCCCATAAAGAAAAAATAGTTAATGTAGTTAAATATATAATTACTCTGGGACATACACCTTCCCATAAAGAAAAAATAGTTAATGTAGTTAAATATATAATTACTCTGGGACATACACCTTCCCATAAAGAAAAAATAGTTAATGTAGTTAAATATATAATTACTCTGGGACATACACCTTCCCATAAAGAAAAAATAGTTAATGTAGTTAAATATATAATTACTCTGGGACATACACCTTCCCATAAAGAAAAAATAGTTAATGTAGTTAAATATATAATTACTCTGGGACATACACCTTCCCATAAAGAAAAAATAGTTAATGTAGTTAAATATATAATTACTCTGGGACATACACCTTCCCATAAAGAAAAAATAGTTAATGTAGTTAAATATATAATTACTCTGGGACATACACCTTCCCATAAAGAAAAAATAGTTAATGTAGTTAAATATATAATTACTCTGGGACATACACCTTCCCATAAAGAAAAAATAGTTAATGTAGTTAAATATATAATTACTCTGGGACATACACCTTCCATAAAGAAAAAATATAAAGTTAAATAAAATAGTTAATGTAGTTAAATATATAATTACTCTGGGACATACACCTTCCCATAAAGAAAAAATAGTTAATGTAGTTAAATATATAATTACTCTGGGACATACACCTTCCCATAAAGAAAAAATAGTTAATGTAGTTAAATATATAATTACTCTGGGACATACACCTTCCCATAAAGAAAAAATAGTTAATGTAGTTAAATATATAATTACTCTGGGACATACACCTTCCCATAAAGAAAAAATAGTTAATGTAGTTAAATATATAATTACTCTGGGACATACACCTTCCCATAAAGAAAAAATAGTTAATGTAGTTAAATATATAATTACTCTGGGACATACACCTTCCCATAAAGAAAAAATAGTTAATGTAGTTAAATATATAATTACTCTGGGACATACACCTTCCCATAAAGAAAAAATAGTTAATGTAGTTAAATATATAATTACTCTGGGACATACACCTTCCCATAAAGAAAAAATAGTTAATGTAGTTAAATATATAATTACTCTGGGACATACACCTTCCCATAAAGAAAAAATAGTTAATGTAGTTAAATATATAATTACTCTGGGACATACACCTTCCCATAAAGAAAAAATAGTTAATGTAGTTAAATATATAATTACTCTGGGACATACACCTTCCCATAAAGAAAAAATAGTTAATGTAGTTAAATATATAATTACTCTGGGACATACACCTTCCCATAAAGAAAAAATAGTTAATGTAGTTAAATATATAATTACTCTGGGACATACACCTTCCATAAAGAAAAAATAGTTAATGTAGTTAAATATATAATTACTCTGGGACATACACCTTCCCATAAAGAAAAAATAGTTAATGTAGTTAAATATATAATTACTCTGGGACATACACCTTCCCATAAAGAAAAAAAAATAGTTAATGTAGTTAAATATATAATTACTCTGGGACATACACCTTCCAATAAAGAAAAAATAGTTAATGTAGTTAAATATATAATTACTCTGGGACATACACCTTCCCATAAAGAAAAAATAGTTAATGTAGTTAAATATATAATTACTCTGGGACATACACCTTCCCATAAAGAAAAAATAGTTAATGTAGTTAAATATATAATTACTCTGGGACATACACCTTCCCATAAAGAAAAAATAGTTAATGTAGTTAAATATATAATTACTCTGGGACATACACCTTCCCATAAAGAAAAAATAGTTAATGTAGTTAAATATATAATTACTCTGGGACATACACCTTCCCATAAAGAAAAAATAGTTAATGTAGTTAAATATATAATTACTCTGGGACATACACCTTCCCATAAAGAAAAATAAATAGTTAATGTAGTTAAATATATAATTACTCTGGGACATACACCTTCCCATAAAGAAAAAATAGTTAATGTAGTTAAATATATAATTACTCTGGGACATACACCATAAAGAAAAAATAGTTAATGTAGTTAAATATATAATTACTCTGGGACATACACCTTCCACATAAAGAAAAAATAGTTAATGTAGTTAAATATATAATTACTCTGGGACATACACCTTCCCATAAAGAAAAAATAGTTAATGTAGTTAAATATATAATTACTCTGGGACATACACCTTCCATATAAAGAAAAAATAGTTAATGTAGTTAAATATATAATTACTCTGGGACATACACCTTCCCATAAAGAAAAAATAGTTAATGTAGTTAAATATATAATTACTCTGGGACATACACCTTCCAATAAAGAAAAAATAGTTAATGTAGTTAAATATATAATTACTCTGGGACATACACCTTCCCATAAAGAAAAAATAGTTAATGTAGTTAAATATATAATTACTCTGGGACATACACCTTCCCATAAAGAAAAAATAGTTAATGTAGTTAAATATATAATTACTCTGGGACATACACCTTCCCATAAAGAAAAAATAGTTAATGTAGTTAAATATATAATTACTCTGGGACATACACCTTCCAATAAAGAAAAATAGTTAATGTAGTTAAATATATAATTACTCTGGGACATACACCTTCCCATAAAGAAAAAAAAATAGTTAATGTAGTTAAATATATAATTACTCTGGGACATACACCTTCCCATAAAGAAAAAATAGTTAATGTAGTTAAATATATAATTACTCTGGGACATACACCTTCCCATAAAGAAAAAATAGTTAATGTAGTTAAATATATAATTACTCTGGGACATACACCTTCCCATAAAGAAAAAATAGTTAATGTAGTTAAATATATAATTACTCTGGGACATACACCTTCCCATAAAGAAAAATAGTTAATGTAGTTAAATATATAATTACTCTGGGACATACACCTTCCATAAAGAAAAAATAGTTAATGTAGTTAAATATATAATTACTCTGGGACATACACCTTCCCATATAAAGAGAAAAATAGTTAATGTAGTTAAATATATAATTACTCTGGGACATACACCTTCCCATAAAGAAAAAATAGTTAATGTAGTTAAATATATAATTACTCTGGGACATACACCTTCCCATAAAAAAAAAATAGTTAATGTAGTTAAATATATAATTACTCTGGGACATACACCTTCCCATAAAGAAAAAATAGTTAATGTAGTTAAATATATAATTACTCTGGGACATACACCTTCCCATAAAGAAAAAATAGTTAATGTAGTTAAATATATAATTACTCTGGGACATACACCTTCCCATAAAGAAATAGTTAATAGTTAAATATTAATGACATAGTTAAATATATAATTACTCTGGGACATACACCTTCCCATAAAGAAAAAATAGTTAATGTAGTTAAATATATAATTACTCTGGGACATACACCTTCCCATAAAGAAAAAATAGTTAATGTAGTTAAATATATAATTACTCTGGGACATACACCTTCCCATAAAGAAAAAATAGTTAATGTAGTTAAATATATAATTACTCTGGGACATACACCTTCCCATAAAGAAAAAATAGTTAATGTAGTTAAATATATAATTACTCTGGGACATACACCTTCCCATAAAGAAAAAATAGTTAATGTAGTTAAATATATAATTACTCTGGGACATACACCTTCCCATAAAGAAAAAATAGTTAATGTAGTTAAATATATAATTACTCTGGGACATACACCTTCCCATAAAGAAAAAATAGTTAATGTAGTTAAATATATAATTACTCTGGGACATACACCTTCCCATAAAGAAAAAATAGTTAATGTAGTTAAATATATAATTACTCTGGGACATACACCTTCCCATAAAGAAAAAATAGTTAATGTAGTTAAATATATAATTACTCTGGGACATACACCTTCCCATAAAGAAAAAATAGTTAATGTAGTTAAATATATAATTACTCTGGGACATACACCTTCCCATAAAGAAAAAATAGTTAATGTAGTTAAATATATAATTACTCTGGGACATACACCTTCCCATAAAGAAAAAATAGTTAATGTAGTTAAATATATAATTACTCTGGGACATACACCTTCCCATAAAGAAAAAAAAATAGTTAATGACATACACCTTCCAATAAAGAAAAATAGTTAATGTAAGTTAAATATATAATTACTCTGGGACATACACCTTCCCATAAAGAAAAAATAGTTAATGTAGTTAAATATATAATTACTCTGGGACATACACCATAAAGAAAAATTAATGTATAAATATAAAAAATAGTTAATGTAGTTAAATATATAATTACTCTGGGACATACACCTTCCCATAAAGAAAAAATAGTTAATGTAGTTAAATATATAATTACTCTGGGACATACACCTTCCCATAAAGAAAAAATAGTTAATGTAGTTAAATATATAATTACTCTGGGACATACACCTTCCCATAAAGAAAAAATAGTTAATGTAGTTAAATATATAATTACTCTGGGACATACACCTTCCCATAAAGAAAAAATAGTTAATGTAGTTAAATATATAATTACTCTGGGACATACACCTTCCAATAAAGAAAAAATAGTTAATGTAGTTAAATATATAATTACTCTGGGACATACACCTTCCCATAAAGAAAAAATAGTTAATGTAGTTAAATATATAATTACTCTGGGACATACACCTTCCCATAAAGAAAAAATAGTTAATGTAGTTAAATATATAATTACTCTGGGACATACACCTTGGGACATACACCTTCCATAAAGAAAAAATAGTTAATGTAGTTAAATATATAATTACTCTGGGACATACACCTTCCCATAAAGAAAAAATAGTTAATGTAGTTAAATATATAATTACTCTGGGACATACACCTTCCCATAAAGAAAAAATAGTTAATGTAGTTAAATATATAATTACTCTGGGACATACACCTTCCCATAAAGAAAAAATAGTTAATGTAGTTAAATATATAATTACTCTGGGACATACACCTTCCATAAATAAAGAAAAAATAGTTAATGTAGTTAAATATATAATTACTCTGGGACATACACCTTCCCATAAAGAAAAAATAGTTAATGTAGTTAAATATATAATTACTCTGGGACATACACCTTCCCATAAAGAAAAAATAGTTAATGTAGTTAAATATATAATTACTCTGGGACATACACCTTCCCATAAAGAAAAAATAGTTAATGTAGTTAAATATATAATTACTCTGGGACATACACCTTCCCATAAAGAAAAAATAGTTAATGTAGTTAAATATATAATTACTCTGGGACATACACCTTCCCATAAAGAAAAAATAGTTAATGTAGTTAAATATATAATTACTCTGGGACATACACCTTCCCATAAAGAAAAAATAGTTAATGTAGTTAAATATATAATTACTCTGGGACATACACCTTCCCATAAAGAAAAAATAGTTAATGTAGTTAAATATATAATTACTCTGGGACATACACCTTCCCATAAAGAAAAAATAGTTAATGTAGTTAAATATATAATTACTCTGGGACATACACCTTCCCATAAAGAAAAAATAGTTAATGTAGTTAAATATATAATTACTCTGGGACATACACCTTCCCATAAAGAAAAAATAGTTAATGTAGTTAAATATATAATTACTCTGGGACATACACCTTCCCATAAAGAAAAAATAGTTAATGTAGTTAAATATATAATTACTCTGGGACATACACCTTCCCATAAAGAAAAAATAGTTAATGTAGTTAAATATATAATTACTCTGGGACATACACCTTCCCATAAAGAAAAAATAGTTAATGTAGTTAAATATATAATTACTCTGGGACATACACCTTCCCATAAAGAAAAAATAGTTAATGTAGTTAAATATATAATTACTCTGGGACATACACCTTCCCATAAAGAAAAAATAGTTAATGTAGTTAAATATATAATTACTCTGGGACATACACCTTCCCATAAAGAAAAAATAGTTAATGTAGTTAAATATATAATTACTCTGGGACATACACCTTCCCATAAAGAAAAAATAGTTAATGTAGTTAAATATATAATTACTCTGGGACATACACCTTCCAATAAAGAAAAAATAGTTAATGTAGTTAAATATATAATTACTCTGGGACATACACCTTCCCATAAAGAAAAAATAGTTAATGTAGTTAAATATATAATTACTCTGGGACATACACCTTCCCATAAAGAAAAAATAGTTAATGTAGTTAAATATATAATTACTCTGGGACATACACCTTCCCATAAAGAAAAAATAGTTAATGTAGTTAAATATATAATTACTCTGGGACATACACCTTCCCAGAAAGAAAAAAAATAGTTAATGTAGTTAAATATATAATTACTCTGGGACATACACCTTCCCATAAAGAAAAAATAGTTAATGTAGTTAAATATATAATTACTCTGGGACATACACCTTCCCATAAAGAAAAAATAGTTAATGTAGTTAAATATATAATTACTCTGGGACATACACCTTCCCATAAAGAAAAAATAGTTAATGTAGTTAAATATATAATTACTCTGGGACATACACCTTCCCATAAAGAAAAAATAGTTAATGTAGTTAAATATATAATTACTCTGGGACATACACCTTCCCATAAAGAAAAAATAGTTAATGTAGTTAAATATATAATTACTCTGGGACATACACCTTCCCATAAAGAAAAAATAGTTAATGTAGTTAAATATATAATTACTCTGGGACATACACCTTCCCATAAAGAAAAAATAGTTAATGTAGTTAAATATATAATTACTCTGGGACATACACCTTCCCATAAAGAAAAAATAGTTAATGTAGTTAAATATATAATTACTCTGGGACATACACCTTCCATAAAGAAAAATATAAAGTTAAAAAAATAGTTAATGTAGTTAAATATATAATTACTCTGGGACATACACCTTCCCATAAAGAAAAAATAGTTAATGTAGTTAAATATATAATTACTCTGGGACATACACCTTCCATATAAAGAAAAAATAGTTAATGTAGTTAAATATATAATTACTCTGGGACATACACCTTCCCATAAAGAAAAAATAGTTAATGTAGTTAAATATATAATTACTCTGGGACATACACCTTCCCATAAAGAAAAAATAGTTAATGTAGTTAAATATATAATTACTCTGGGACATACACCTTCCCATAAAGAAAAAATAGTTAATGTAGTTAAATATATAATTACTCTGGGACATACACCTTCCCATAAAGAAAAAATAGTTAATGTAGTTAAATATATAATTACTCTGGGACATACACCTTCCCATAAAGAAAAAAAAATAGTTAATGTAGTTAAATATATAATTACTCTGGGACATACACCTTCCCATAAAGAAAAAATAGTTAATGTAGTTAAATATATAATTACTCTGGGACATACACCTTCCCATAAAGAAAAAATAGTTAATGTAGTTAAATATATAATTACTCTGGGACATACACCTTCCCATAAAGAAAAAATAGTTAATGTAGTTAAATATATAATTACTCTGGGACATACACCTTCCCATAAAGAAAAAATAGTTAATGTAGTTAAATATATAATTACTCTGGGACATACACCTTCCCATAAAGAAAAAATAGTTAATGTAGTTAAATATATAATTACTCTGGGACATACACCTTCCCATAAAGAAAAAATAGTTAATGTAGTTAAATATATAATTACTCTGGGACATACACCTTCCCATAAAGAAAAAATAGTTAATGTAGTTAAATATATAATTACTCTGGGACATACACCTTCCAATAAAGAAAAAATATAAAGTTAAAAAAATAGTTAATGTAGTTAAATATATAATTACTCTGGGACATACACCTTCCCATAAAGAAAAAATAGTTAATGTAGTTAAATATATAATTACTCTGGGACATACACCTTCCCATAAAGAAAAAATAGTTAATGTAGTTAAATATATAATTACTCTGGGACATACACCTTCCCATAAAGAAAAAATAGTTAATGTAGTTAAATATATAATTACTCTGGGACATACACCTTCCCATAAAGAAAAAATAGTTAATGTAGTTAAATATATAATTACTCTGGGACATACACCTTCCAATAAAGAAAAAATAGTTAATGTAGTTAAATATATAATTACTCTGGGACATACACCTTCCCATAAAGAAAAAATAGTTAATGTAGTTAAATATATAATTACTCTGGGACATACACCTTCCAATAAAGAAAAAATAGTTAATGTAGTTAAATATATAATTACTCTGGGACATACACCTTCCCATAAAGAAAAAATAGTTAATGTAGTTAAATATATAATTACTCTGGGACATACACCTTCCCATAAAGAAAAAATAGTTAATGTAGTTAAATATATAATTACTCTGGGACATACACCTTCCCATAAAGAAAAAATAGTTAATGTAGTTAAATATATAATTACTCTGGGACATACACCTTCCCATAAAGAAAAAATAGTTAATGTAGTTAAATATATAATTACTCTGGGACATACACCTTCCCATAAAGAAAAAATAGTTAATGTAGTTAAATATATAATTACTCTGGGACATACACCTTCCCATAAAGAAAAAATAGTTAATGTAGTTAAATATATAATTACTCTGGGACATACACCTTCCCATAAAGAAAAAATAGTTAATGTAGTTAAATATATAATTACTCTGGGACATACACCTTCCCATAAAGAAAAAATAGTTAATGTAGTTAAATATATAATTACTCTGGGACATACACCTTCCAATAAAGAAAAAATAGTTAATGTAGTTAAATATATAATTACTCTGGGACATACACCTTACACCTTCCATAAAGAAAAAATAGTTAATGTAGTTAAATATATAATTACTCTGGGACATACACCTTCCCATAAAGAAAAAATAGTTAATGTAGTTAAATATATAATTACTCTGGGACATACACCTTCCCATAAAGAAAAAATAGTTAATGTAGTTAAATATATAATTACTCTGGGACATACACCTTCCCATAAAGAAAAAATAGTTAATGTAGTTAAATATATAATTACTCTGGGACATACACCTTCCAATAAAGAAAAAATAGTTAATGTAGTTAAATATATAATTACTCTGGGACATACACCTTCCCATAAAGAAAAAATAGTTAATGTAGTTAAATATATAATTACTCTGGGACATACACCTTCCCATAAAAAAAAATAGTTAATGTAGTTAAATATAAAGAAAAAATAGTTAATGTAGTTAAATATATAATTACTCTGGGACATACACCTTCCCATAAAGAAAAAATAGTTAATGTAGTTAAATATATAATTACTCTGGGACATACACCTTCCCATAAAGAAAAAATAGTTAATGTAGTTAAATATATAATTACTCTGGGACATACACCTTCCCATAAAGAAAAAATAGTTAATGTAGTTAAATATATAATTACTCTGGGACATACACCTTCCCATAAAGAAAAAATAGTTAATGTAGTTAAATATATAATTACTCTGGGACATACACCTTCCCATAAAGAAAAAATAGTTAATGTAGTTAAATATATAATTACTCTGGGACATACACCTTCCCATAAAGAAAAAATAGTTAATGTAGTTAAATATATAATTACTCTGGGACATACACCTTCCATATAAAGAAAAAATAGTTAATGTAGTTAAATATATAATTACTCTGGGACATACACCTTCCCATAAAGAAAAAATAGTTAATGTAGTTAAATATATAATTACTCTGGGACATACACCTTCCATAAAGAAAAAATAGTTAATGTAGTTAAATATATAATTACTCTGGGACATACACCTTCCCATAAAGAAAAAATAGTTAATGTAGTTAAATATATAATTACTCTGGGACATACACCTTCCAATAAAGAAAAATAGTTAATGTAGTTAAATATATAATTACTCTGGGACATACACCTTCCCATAAAGAAAAAAAAATAGTTAATGTAGTTAAATATATAATTACTCTGGGACATACACCTTCCCATAAAGAAAAAATAGTTAATGTAGTTAAATATATAATTACTCTGGGACATACACCTTCCCATAAAGAAAAAATAGTTAATGTAGTTAAATATATAATTACTCTGGGACATACACCTTCCCATAAAAAAAAATAGTTAATGTAGTTAAATATGTAATTACTCTGGGACATACACCTTCCCATAAAGAAAAAATAGTTAATGTAGTTAAATATATAATTACTCTGGGACATACACCTTCCATAAAGAAAAAATAGTTAATGTAGTTAAATATATAATTACTCTGGGACATACACCTTCCAATAAAGAAAAAATAGTTAATGTAGTTAAATATATAATTACTCTGGGACATACACCTTCCCATAAAGAAAAAATAGTTAATGTAGTTAAATATATAATTACTCTGGGACATACACCTTCCCATAAAGAAAAAATAGTTAATGTAGTTAAATATATAATTACTCTGGGACATACACCTTCCCATAAAGAAAAAATAGTTAATGTAGTTAAATATATAATTACTCTGGGACATACACCTTCCCATAAAGAAAAAATAGTTAATGTAGTTAAATATATAATTACTCTGGGACATACACCTTCCCATAAAGAAAAAATAGTTAATGTAGTTAAATATATAATTACTCTGGGACATACACCTTCCCATAAAGAAAAAATAGTTAATGTAGTTAAATATATAATTACTCTGGGACATACCTTCCAATAAAGAAAAAATAGTTAATGTAGTTAAATATATAATTACCTGGGACATACACCCCATAAAGAAAAAATAGTTAATGTAGTTAAATATATAATTACTCTGGGACATACACCTTCCAATAAAGAAAAAATAGTTAATGTAGTTAAATATATAATTACTCTGGGACATACACCTTCCCATAAAGAAAAAATAGTTAATGTAGTTAAATATAT
The DNA here is from genome assembly GCF_004210375.1 of Tachypleus tridentatus. Classification (NCBI taxonomy): domain Eukaryota; kingdom Metazoa; phylum Arthropoda; class Merostomata; order Xiphosura; family Limulidae; genus Tachypleus; species Tachypleus tridentatus. The sequence continues at coordinate 6,812,897 of NC_134828.1, forward strand.
AATTACTCTGGGACATACACCTTCCCATAAAGAAAAAATAGTTAATGTAGTTAAATATATAATTACTCTGGGACATACACCTTCCCATAAAGAAAAAATAGTTAATGTAGTTAAATATATAATTACTCTGGGACATACACCTTCCCATAAAGAAAAAATAGTTAATGTAGTTAAATATATAATTACTCTGGGACATACACCTTCCCATAAAGAAAAATAGTTAATGTAGTTAAATATATAATTACTCTGGGACATACACCTTCCCATAAAGAAAAAATAGTTAATGTAGTTAAATATATAATTACTCTGGGACATACACCTTCCCATAAAGAAAAAATAGTTAATGTAGTTAAATATATAATTACTCTGGGACATACACCTTCCCATAAAGAAAAAATAGTTAATGTAGTTAAATATATAATTACTCTGGGACATACACCTTCCCATAAAGAAAAAATAGTTAATGTAGTTAAATATATAATTACTCTGGGACATACACCTTCCCATAAAGAAAAAATAGTTAATGTAGTTAAATATATAATTACTCTGGGACATACACCTTCCCATAAAGAAAAAATAGTTAATGTAGTTAAATATATAATTACTCTGGGACATACACCTTCCCATAAAGAAAAAATAGTTAATGTAGTTAAATATATAATTACTCTGGGACATACACCTTCCCATAAAGAAAAAATAGTTAATGTAGTTAAATATATAATTACTCTGGGACATACACCTTCCCATAAAGAAAAAATAGTTAATGTAGTTAAATATATAATTACTCTGGGACATACACCTTCCCATAAAGAAAAAATAGTTAATGTAGTTAAATATATAATTACTCTGGGACATACACCTTCCCATAAAGAAAAAATAGTTAATGTAGTTAAATATATAATTACTCTGGGACATACACCTTCCCATAAAGAAAAAATAGTTAATGTAGTTAAATATATAATTACTCTGGGACATACACCTTCCCATAAAGAAAAAATAGTTAATGTAGTTAAATATATAATTACTCTGGGACATACACCTTCCCATAAAGAAAAAATAGTTAATGTAGTTAAATATATAATTACTCTGGGACATACACCTTCCAATAAAGAAAAATAGTTAATGTAGTTAAATATATAATTACTCTGGGACATACACCTTCCCATAAAGAAAAAATAGTTAATGTAGTTAAATATATAATTACTCTGGGACATACACCTTCCCATAAAAAAAAATAGTTAATGTAGTTAAATATATAATTACTCTGGGACATACACCTTCCCATAAAGAAAAAATAGTTAATGTAGTTAAATATATAATTACTCTGGGACATACACCTTCCCAATAAAGTTAAATATAAATAGTTAATGTAGTTAAATATATAATTACTCTGGGACATACACCTTCCCATAAAGAAAAAATAGTTAATGTAGTTAAATATATAATTACTCTGGGACATACACCTTCCAATAAAGAAAAAATAGTTAATGTAGTTAAATATATAATTACTCTGGGACATACACCTTCCCATAAAGAAAAAATAGTTAATGTAGTTAAATATATAATTACTCTGGGACATACACCTTCCCATAAAGAAAAAATAGTTAATGTAGTTAAATATATAATTACTCTGGGACATACACCTTCCCATAAAGAAAAAATAGTTAATGTAGTTAAATATATAATTACTCTGGGACATACACCTTCCCATAAAGAAAAAATAGTTAATGTAGTTAAATATATAATTACTCTGGGACATACACCTTCCCATAAAGAAAAAATAGTTAATGTAGTTAAATATATAATTACTCTGGGACATACACCTTCCCATAAAGAAAAAATAGTTAATGTAGTTAAATATATAATTACTCTGGGACATACACCTTCCCATAAAGAAAAAATAGTTAATGTAGTTAAATATATAATTACTCTGGGACATACACCTTCCCATAAAGAAAAAATAGTTAATGTAGTTAAATATATAATTACTCTGGGACATACACCTTCCCATAAAGAAAAAATAGTTAATGTAGTTAAATATATATATAATTACTCTGGGACATACACCTTCCATAATTAAATACAAAAAATAGTTAATGTAGTTAAATATATAATTACTCTGGGACATACACCTTCCCATAAAGAAAAAATAGTTAATGTAGTTAAATATATAATTACTCTGGGACATACACCTTCCCATAAAGAAAAAATAGTTAATGTAGTTAAATATATAAAGAAAAAATAGTTAATGTAGTTAAATATATAATTACTCTGGGACATACACCTTCCAATAAAGAAAAAATAGTTAATGTAGTTAAATATATAATTACTCTGGGACATACACCTTCCCATAAAGAAAAAATAGTTAATGTAGTTAAATATATAATTACTCTGGGACATACACCTTCCCATAAAGAAAAAATAGTTAATGTAGTTAAATATATAATTACTCTGGGACATACACCTTCCAATAAAGAAAAAATAGTTAATGTAGTTAAATATATAATTACTCTGGGACATACACCTTCCCATAAAGAAAAAATAGTTAATGTAGTTAAATATATAATTACTCTGGGACATACACCTTCCCATAAAGAAAAAATAGTTAATGTAGTTAAATATATAATTACTCTGGGACATACACCTTCCAATAAAGAAAAAATAGTTAATGTAGTTAAATATATAATTACTCTGGGACATACACCTTCCAATAAAGAAAAAATAGTTAATGTAGTTAAATATATAATTACTCTGGGACATACACCTTCCCATAAAGAAAAAATAGTTAATGTAGTTAAATATATAATTACTCTGGGACATACACCTTCCCATAAAGAAAAAATAGTTAATGTAGTTAAATATATAATTACTCTGGGACATACACCTTCCCATAAAGAAAAAATAGTTAATGTAGTTAAATATATAATTACTCTGGGACATACACCTTCCCATAAAAAAAAATAGTTAATGTAGTTAAATATATAATTACTCTGGGACATACACCTTCCCATAAAGAAAAAATAGTTAATGTAGTTAAATATATAATTACTCTGGGAAAAATAGTTAATACACTGGGACTTCCAATAAAGAAAAAATAGCTAATGTAGTTAAATATATAATTACTCTGGGACATACACCTTCCAATAAAGAAAAAAATATGTTAATGTAATTAAATATATAAGAAAAAATACTAATGTAGTTAAATATATAATTACTCTGGGACACACCTTCCCATAAAGAAAAAATAGTTAATGTAGTTAAATATATAATTACTCTGGGACATGTGTTAGTGGAAACCCTATAATAACACTATGTAATGTGTTGAGTACATGTGATGTACATGTGTTAATGGAAACCCTATAATAACACTAAAGTAAGTGATGTACATGTGTTAGTGGAAACCCTATAATAACACTAAAGTAAGTGATGTACATGTGTTAGTGGAAACCCTATAATAACACTAAAGTAAGTGATGTACATGTGTTAGTGGAAACCCGACAATAACACTAAAGTAAGTGATGTACATGTGTTAGTGGAAACCCTACAATAACACTAAAGTAAGTGATGTACATGTGTTAGTGGAAACCCTACAATAACACTAAAGTAAGTGATGTACATGTGTTAGTGGAAACCCTACAATAACACTAAAGTAAGTGATGTACATGTGTTAGTGGAAACCCTATAATAGTGAGGACAGCACCAAAATATCCTTCTTTCTATATACTCTTGGATATGTCTAATTAAAACCAATTTCTTGATTAGGTTATACAAAGGGAGGTTCACCAAGGTTTGTTTCAAAGTAAAACTGAATTCTGCTAAAAGTAACTATGTTTATGTTCAGAAATAAATGGACTGGACATAATGTGCAGTACAGAATTAAACAATTTTTACAACTGTAAGTGTAGTGTTCCTTTTTGTGGGATACGGCCTAAACTGATGAGGTTGAATGATCAGTTTGGTTTCACTTTCTCAACACTGACTAGATCTTATCTTACTTAATTTTTAACAGGAACTAGTTCTACCCATATGACTGGTCATTCCCAGTCAAACCTAAAGCAGGTTGTAACCTTGTGAAAACACTTGGCCTGCCATTGGAGAAACTGTTTTCCCTATCTTCATGCACGAGATGTAACTTTTGAACGGCATCTCTATGAACAGAACAAGTTATCTACAAAGGATGTACCTGTAATAAAAGCACCTTAAAGATATTAATGATCATATGTTGTGCAAAAATTGCATCTTACTAAAACAAACAAAAACCTCTCACATTAAAATAACAAGAAAATACATAGTTTTTGTGTATATTGATGCAACTAATGTAACATTAAAAACAGGACAACACTGACTATCAGTTACCACAACATCAATTATCCTTATATCCTTCCTCTTATATCATTCATCAGAAAATTAATCTACGAATATTTAATCATTCTAGACAATAAACTGAAGCTACAGCAAATGGGGTTTCAAGTTCTAAAAATTGAAAGGTCATTAATTTGAATTCAAAATATGATTTGGCTTTTCTGTTAGAGATGGAATATTTATGATAGAAGCTGAGCCATTGCAAGACTTTAAAATGTTGGATGACTGTTTTGTATATGACAAAAGAAAGTTATGAATTATGTGATATAAAATGAGATAATTTAGCTATCTTCTTGTTATTGGTATACCTTTAAGCTGAAAATAAAAATAATATTAAAAAATATGAGCTTATTTTGATGAAAAAAATTAAATCAATTTCACATTAAGAAAAAATAACACTTTAGTGCCAACATTTTCACTTTTTGCAATATTTCATCCATTACTTTGCACCTAAATATTTCATTTATTACTTTGCACCTAAATATTTCATCTATTACTTTGCACCTAAATATTTCATCCATTACTTTGCACCTAAATATTTCATTTATTACTTTGCACCTAAATATTTCATCCATTACTTTGCACCTAAATATTTCATCTATTACTTTGCACCTAAATATTTCATCTATTACTTTGCACCTAAATATTTCATCTATTACTTTGCTATTTACTCATGTAATGTATTCTAAGTATTATTTACTCTTTCCTACTTTCCCAAACAACTCCATACTCATACCCACTGCTGCCTGTGCAATGAACCCTATGTTCTCTACTTCCTTCTCTTGTTCTCCATTTTTGCATCTTCATCTATTTCTCCTCTCCTTCTCCACCTTTTGCTTGACACACTATAGCATACTCCAAAGTAGTTCTCTGGAAAGATTTGTTCCCTTGCTTTATCATGTTGGCTTTATCACTGAGATACTTCATTGTACTCTAGAGAAGTTGTGTGGAGAGATTTGTTCCCTTGCTTTATTATGTCGGCTTTATCACTGAGGTACTTCATTGTACTCTGGAGAAGTTGTGTGGAGAGATTTGTTCCTTGCTTTATTATGTCGGCTTTATCACTGAGATACTTCATTGTACTCTAGAGAAGTTGTGTGGAGAGATTTGTTCCCTTGCTTTATTATGTCGGCTTTATCACTGAGGTACTTCATTGTACTCTAGAGAAGTTGTGTGGAGAGATTTGTTCCCTTGCTTTATTATGTCGGCTTTATCACTGAGATACTTCATTGTACTCTAGAGAAGTTGTGTGGAGAGATTTGTTCCCTTGCTTTATTATGTCGGCTTTATCACTGAGATACTTCATTGTACTCTAAAGGAGTTGTGTGAAGAGGTTTGTTCCCTTGCTTTATTATGTCGGATTTATCACTGAGATACTTCATTGTACTCTAGAAAGGTTGTGTGAAGAGGTTTGTTCCCTGGCTTTATCATGTCGGCTTTATCACTGAGGTACTTCATTGTACTCTGGAGGAGTTGTGTGAAGAGGTTTGTTCCCTTGCTTTATCATGTTGGCTTTTCCACTGAGATACTTCATTGTACTCTATAGAAGTTGTGTGTAGAGATTTGTTCCCTTGCTTTATTATGTCGGCTTTGTCACTGAGATACTTCATTGTACTCTAGAGAAGTTGTGTGGAGAGATTTTTTCCCTTGCTTTATTATGTTGGCTTTATCACTGAGATGCTTCATTGTACTCTAGAGAAGTTGTGTGAAGAGGTTTGTTCCCTTGCTTTATCATGTCGGCTTTATCACTGAGGTACTTCATTGTACTTTAGAGGAGTTGTGTGAAGAGGTTTGTTCCCTTGCTTTATCATGTTGGCTTTATCACTGAGGTACTTCATTGTACTCTAGAGAAGTTGTGTGGAGAGATTTGTTCCCTTGCTTTATTATGTCGGCTTTATCACTGAGATACTTCATTGTACTCTAAAGGAGTTGTGTGAAGAGGTTTGTTCCTTGCTTTATTATGTCGGATTTATCACTGAGATACTTCATTGTACTCTAGAGAAGTTGTGTGAAGAGGTTTGTTCCCTGGCTTTATCATGTCGGCTTTATCACTGAGGTACTTCATTGTACTCTAGAGGAGTTGTGTGAAGAGGTTTGTTCCCTTGCTTTATCATGTTGGCTTTATCACTGAGATACTTCATTGTACTCTAGAGAAGTTGTGTGGAGAGATTTGTTCCCTTGCTTTATTATGTCGGCTTTATCACTGAGATACTTCATTGTACTCTAGAGGAGTTGTGTGGAGAGATTTGTTCCCTTGCTTTATTATGTCGGCTTTATCACTGAGGTACTTCATTGTACTCTAGAGAAGTTGTGTGGAGAGATTTGTTCCCTTGCTTTATCATGTTGGCTTTTCCACTGAGATACTTCATTGTACTCTATAGAAGGTGTGTGTGAAGATTTGTTCCCTTGCTTTATTATGTCGGCTTTGTCACTGAGATACTTCATTGTACTCTAAAGAAGTTGTGTGGAGAGATTTTTTCTCTTGCTTTATTATGTTGGCTTTATCACTGAGATGCATCATTGTACTCTAGAGAAGTTGTGTGAAGTGGTTTGTTCCCCTGCTTTATCATGTCGGCTTTATCACTGAGATACTTCATTGTACTCTAGAGAAGTTGTGTGGAGAGATTTGTTCCCTTGCTTTATTATGTCGGCTTTATCACTGAGATACTTCATTGTACTCTAGTTGTGTGGAGAGATTTGTTCCCTTGCTTTATTATGTCGGCTTTATCACTGAGATACTTCATTGTACTCTAAAGGTTGTGTGGAGAGGTTTGTTCCTTTGTTTTATTATGTCGGCTTTATCACTGAGATACTTCATTGTACTCTAGAGAAGTTGTGTGAAGAGGTTTGTTCCCTGGCTTTATCATGTCGGCTTTTCACTGAGATACTTCATTGTACTCTAGAGAAGTTGTGTGGAGAGATTTGTTCCTTGCTTTATTATGTCGGCTTTATCACTGAGATACTTCATTGTACTCTAGAGAAGTTGTGTGAGAGAGATTTGTTCCCTTGCTTTATTATGTCGGCTTTATCACTGAGATACTTCATTGTACTCTAGAAGTTGTGTGGAGAGATTTGTTCCCCTGCTTTTATTATGTCGGCTTTATCACTGAGATACTTCATTGTACTCTCTAGAAGTTGTGTGGAGAGATTTGTTCCCTGCTTTATTATGTCGGCTTTATCACTGAGATACTTCATTGTACTCTAGAGAAGTTGTGTGGAAGATTTGTTCCTTGCTTTATTATGTCGGCTTTATCACTGAGATACTTCATTGTACTCTAGAGAAGTTGTGTGGAGAGATTTGTTCCTTGCTTTATTTTGTCGGCTTTATCACTGAGGATACTTCATTGTACTCTAGAAGTTGTGTGGAGAGATTTGTTCCCTTGCTTTATTATGTCGGCTTTATCACTGAGATACTTCATTGTACTCTAGAGAAGTTGTGTGAAGAGATTTGTTCCCTGCTTTATTATGTCGGCTTTATCACTGAGGTACTTCATTGTACTCTAGAGTTGTGTGGAGAGGTTTGTTCCCTTGCTTTATCATGTCGGCTTTATCACTGAGATACTTCATTGTACTCTAGAGAGTTGTGTGGAGAGATTTGTTCCTTGCTTTATTATGTCGGCTTTATCACTGAGGTACTTCATTGTACTCTAGAGAGTTGTGTGGAGAGATTTGTTCCTGCTTTATTATGTCGGCTTTATCACTGAGATACTTCATTGTACTCTAGAGAAGTTGTGTGGAGAGATTTGTTCCCTTGCTATTATGTCGGCTTTATCACTGAGATACTTCATTGTACTCTAGAGAGAGTTGTGTGGAGAGATTTGTTCCTTGCTTTATTATGTCGGCTTTATCACTGAGGTACTTCATTGTACTCTAGAGAAGTTGTGTGGAGAGATTTGTTCCTTGCTTTATTATGTCGGCTTTATCACTGGGATACTTCATTGTACTCTAGAAGTTGTGTGGAGAGATTTGTTCCTTGCTTTATTATGTCGGCTTTATCACTGAGATACTTCATTGTACTCTAGAGAAGTTGTGTGGAGAGATTTGTTCCTTGCTTTATTATGTCGGCTTTATCACTGAGATACTTCATTGTACTCTAGAGGAGTTGTGTGAAGAGGTTTGTTCTCTTGCTTTATCATGTTGGCTTTTCCACTGAGATACTTCATTGTACTCTAGAGAAGTTGTGTGTAGAGATTTGTTCCCTTGCTTTATTATGTCGGCTTTATCACTGAGATACTTCATTGTACTCTAGAGAGGGTGTGTGGAGAGATTTGTTCCTTGCTTTATTATGTCGGCTTTATCACTGAGATACTTCATTGTACTCTAGAGAAGTTGTGTGAAGAGGTTTGTTCCCTTGCTTTATCATGTTGGCTTTACCACTGAGATACTTCATTGTACTCTAGAGAAGTTGTGTGAAGAGATTTGTTCCCTTGCTTTATCATGTTGGCTTTACCACTGAGGTACTTCATTGTATTCTAGAGAAGTTGTGTGGAAAGATTTGTTCTCTTGCTTTATTATGTCGGCTTTATCACTGAGATACTTCATTGTACTCTAGAAGTTGTGTGAAGAGGTTTGTTCCCTTGCTTTATCATGTTGGCTTTATCACTGAGATACTTCATTGTACTCTAGAGAAGTTGTGGGAGAGATTTGTTCCTTGCTTTATTATGTCGGCTTTATCACTGAGTACTTCATTGTACTCTAGAGAAGTTGTGTGGAGAGATTTGTTCCCTTGCTTTATTATGTCGGCTTTATCACTGAGATACTTCATTGTACTCTAAAGGAGTTGTGTGAAGAGGTTTGTTCCCTTGCTTTTATTATGTCGGTTTATCACTGAGATACTTCATTGTACTCTAGAGAAGTTGTGTGAAGAGGTTTGTTCCCTGGCTTTATCATGTCGGCTTTATCACTGAGGTACTTCATTGTACTCTGGGAGTTGTGTGAAGAGGTTTGTTCCTTGCTTTATCATGTTGGCTTTTCCACTGAGATACTTCATTGTACTCTATAGAAGTTGTGTGTAGAGATTTGTTCCTTGCTTTATTATGTCGGCTTTGTCACTGAGATACTTCATTGTACTCTAGAAGTTGTGTGGAGAGATTTGTTCCCTTGCTTTATTATGTCGGCTTTATCACTGAGGTACTTCATTGTACTCTAGAGGAGTTGTGTGAAGAGGTTTGTTCCTGCTTTATCATGTTGGCTTTATCACTGAGGTACTTCATTGTACTCTAGAGAAGTTGTGTGGAGAGATTTGTTCCCTTGCTTTATTATGTCGGCTTTATCACTGAGATACTTCATTGTACTCTAGAGGGTTGTGTGGAGAGATTTGTTCCCTTGCTTTATTATGTCGGCTTTATCACTGAGATACTTCATTGTACTCTAAGGAGTTGTGTGGAGAGTTTGTTCCCTTGCTTATTATGTCAGTTTATCACTGAGATACTTCATTGTACTCTAGAGGTTGTGTGAAGAGGTTTGTTCCCTTGCTTTATCATGTCGGCTTCATCTTTGAGGTACTTCATTGTACTCTAGAGAGTTGTGTGGAGAGAGATTTGTTCCCTTGCTTTATTATGTCGGCTTTATCACTGAGATACTTCATTGTACTCTAGAGAAGTTGTGTGGAGAGGTTTGTTCCCTTGCTTTATTATGTCTGCTTTATCACTGAGATACTTCATTGTACTCTAAAGGAGTTGTGTGGAGAGGTTTGTTCCTTGCTTTATTATGTCGGCTTTATCACTGAGATACTTCATTGTACTCTAGAGGGTTGTGTGAAGAGGTTTGTTCCCTTGCTTTATCATGTTGGCTTTATCACTGGGATACTTCATTGTACTCTAGAAGTTGTGTGGAGAGATTTGTTCCCTTGCTTTATTATGTCGGCTTTCACTGAGATACTTCATTGTACTCTCTAGAGAAGTTGTGTGGAGAGATTTGTTTCCTTGCTTTATTATGTCGGCTTTATCACTGAGATACTTCATTGTACTCTAGAGGAGTTGTGTGAAGAGGTTTGTTCCATTGCTTTATTATGTCGGCTTTATCACTGAGAGATACTTCATTGTACTCTAGAAGTTGTGTGAAGAGGTTTGTTCCCTTGCTTTATCATGTCGGCTTTATCACTGAGATACTTCATTGTACTCTAGAGGAGTTGTGTGAAGAGGTTTGTTCCCTTGCTTTATCATGTTGGCTTTTCACTGAGATACTTCATTGTACTCTAGAGAAGTTGTGTGGAGAGATTTGTTCCTTGCTTTATTATGTCGGCTTTATCACTGAGATACTTTTTACTCTAGAGAAGTTGTGTGGAGAGATTTGTTCCTTGCTTTATTATGTCGGCTTTATCACTGGTACTTCATTGTACTCTAGAGAAGTTGTGTGAAGGTTTGTTCCCTTGCTTTATCATGTCGGCTTTATCACTGAGGTACTTCATTGTACTCTAGAAGTTGTGTGGAGAGATTTGTTCCCTTGCTTTATGTCGGCTTTATCACTGAGATACTTCATTGTACTCTAGAGGAGTTGTGTGAAGAGTTTGTTCCCTTGCTTTATTATGTCGGCTTTATCACTGAGATACTTCATTGTACTCTAGAGGTTGTGTGGAGAGTTTGTTCCCTTGCTTTATCATGTTGGCTTTATCACTGAGGTACTTCATTGTACTCTAGAGAGTTGTGTGAAGAGAGTTTGTTCCCTTGCTTTATTATGTCGGCTTTATCACTGAGATACTTCATTGTACTCTAAGGAGTTGTGTGAAGAGGTTTGTTCCTTGCTTTATTATGTCGGCTTTATCACTGAGATACTTCATTGTACCTCTAGAGGGTTGTGTGTGAAGAGGTTTGTTCCCTTGCTTTATCATGTTGGCTTTATCACTGAGGTACTTCATTGTACTCTAGAGAGTTGTGTGGAGAGGTTTGTTCCCTTGCTTTATTATGTCGGCTTTATCACTGAGATACTTCATTGTACTCTAAAGGAGTTGTGTGGAGAGTTTGTTCCTTGCTTTATTATGTCGGCTTTATCACTGAGGGTGCATTGTACTCTAGAGTTGTGTGGAGGATTTGTTCCGCTTTATTATGTCGGCTTTATCACTGAGATACTTCATTGTACTCTAGAGGAGTTGTGTGAAGAGGTTTGTTCCCTTGCTTTATTATGTCGGCTTTATCACTGAGGATACTTCATTGTACTCTAGAGAGTTGTGTGAGAGAGGGAATTTGTTCCCTTGCTT